>NC_090206.1:6424757-6724757 GCF_033026475.1 Channa argus
AAACATGCCGGAGGTTTAAAAGACGACTACGATGCTTTAACCTGCAAGAAGTTCAATGTAATTCTTTTTCTCTGCATGATTTGGGATTTGTACAGAATGTGAAATTTGAAAAGTAATGGAGGTGCACTTTAGTTCCACTTTGGACTGAATTGTACACTGCATTTTTTAAAACTATACAATAGGTTTATTAAAAAAATGTTGACCCGTTGACAGTCCACTCTGCCTGCCGGGTCACTGTATGTACCTGACTGTTTAGCCACATAGTTTTTTCAAAATGTGATTTAAGAAGCAGAGCAATGGTTGTGTGACCCCCTCTGTTGCAGCTCTGGGGAGAGGTGGTGTTTATGGGACCACCAAACACCTACAGCCCAGACACAGAAGCTTACTGAAGGGATGGGAGAATCCAGGTAATGGGACTGAGCTGTTGTTGGTCATTTCACAATGTGATCTAGATAAATACTCTGTAATAGCTTTTTTAATTTACTTCCAAGGAAAAATTAGCTTCCTTGTTGATCGGTGAGATGGTTGCCACCACATATGCAATGGGCCCCAAAATCATGTCTATTTCATCACGGTTTGGGAGGAGCCACAGGATGGAGCTCAACAAAATTGTCTAAATGCAAACTGACTAAAAACAAATTTGAACGGGACGTAGTCCGCCTTTGAACAGCCTCTGTAGTTTTACATTATGATGAACTGTGCAGACATTGACCACATTTGCATGCACTGTCACTGTACTGGTTGGATTTTTCGGGCTGTTTTATATAAATCAGAATTGTGGAGGGACAGTATATGTAACATTCAGTCTCTCCACTTGAACTATGTGTTACAGTCAGAGCACAATAACTTGGCAACCATGTTGCTGTTTTGAATCCTTATTCCAGTGGGGAGAGTGTGAGCAGAGAAAGTGTCACACACTGCTGTCCCTCAGCAGCCACCATGGAAGGGCCCTGGAGCAAGGTACTTAACCCCCCGCTGCTGGAGTGGAGCAGCTTGGGGCTCAACAACAAGCTCAGGGTGTCTGCACATGTAACCCTCCCCCTGCCACCACTCCATCATGCCGCTGCTGTCAGTGGGTTGTGATGGGAAATTGATTTCACACACACAAATACACTTTATTCCAGGAAAGAAAACACAGAAATGAACAAGAAACATCTGGTTAGAAAGGAGAACAATGAGGGCAGCTGTGGTTTGATTAGGTGACAGAATATTTACTAGATTTATTAACCGGTAATCAACTAATTATTTTACCTGTAGCAGGTGTTGCTTCATTTTAAGTGCCCACCAGCCAGCAAATATTGAAGTCCCCCAAAATTAGTTATTATAGGGAAAGTTGTCTTCAAACGTTTGTGTAATGAAGCACTGTACTTTATCAGGAATATCAGATTTAGCAAAATAAACACACTGTCGTCTGCAAAGCATGTGACTTTTAACACAACATACAGTTCATTCCTCGTTTCTGAGCATTTGACAATGCTTTCTTTCATGCTGCACCCTTTCTCACCCAATAATTATTTTGACTAAACCCAACATGCTCAGCAGAAAATAGTTGTACAAATCATTTTGATGAATCATTTTAATACCACTCCTTTGTTTTAGGCACTTAATTAGAAATGGCAATAACAAAAAATATTTCCTGTTCAGTTTAAAGGACTTTGGGAATTAATTTGAATCCCCGATAGCCCAAGGTCAACTTATATTCCGGCAGCATGAAATGAAGGAACTCAGAATACTTCTTATATTTTTTATTTTTTTTGGGGGGGGGAGGCTGCGTCCAACACTTTTAGACTTTCAAAACTGAAAACATTCTGTCACTTTCTGTTTGTGCAAACAAGTACCACACAAGAAAAGCATCTGAGGAGAGACAGTCTCGAAGTGTGTGCCGTTATCCCTATTTGAATGATCCATTGTGTTGAGACTACAAAGCATTCTTGAAGAGCGATTGTGAAAGAAGTAGCATGCAGCTAGAGGAGGATATGACAATGGGACTGTCAAATGGGACCATTTTGGAACGTGTACACTTTTGCCTTTAGACGTGGTTGGACGACACATGAAACATGGATGTTCACTCCGAACACACTGAACCCTCAAACCAAGCCAGTACACATAATTTATTAAATTAAGCTTTTCGGCTGTGGTGCGGGGCCAAGAAAACACGATGAAATGTGTTTGGTTTGTCGTGGAGCCAGTGCAGCACATGATGCTGTTTCCCTTCGCAGCGTCTTCTACCAACAGCTCTGAAAAGCTGCTTGGACGGAGGCAGCAGCTCTGTGCTAATAAATGTTAAGATGGAATCAACTTTCTAAGATTGTAAAGAGGATAACACTGTCACTGGAAGCAGAGAGCTGGAGTATTGTTTTCAAATAGCTCTATTTTCCTAATTTACGATAGATTTTACAGGCATAAGAAAGACAATGCACGCCTTCAATAGAAACCATTAAAATCAGTCAGATTAGAGTTAAAAGTCTGTCGCTCGTTATTGATGTGTGCCTCCTGTTTGACAGTGGAGTTTCCCTTTAAGAAGAAGAAGAAGAAGAAGAAAAAAAAAAACAAGAGAGAGAAAACAATCTTGAAGCTCCACACGCCTTTGTTAAATCTCAACGCATCCAACACTGTAGGTCTCCTCCTCCTCCTCCTGAAGAAACACCCTTTCATCTTCTCTCCTCATTGTTGCTCTTTCTCCCTTCTCCTCCCCCTCTCCTCTTGCCATCTCACTTCTTGTTTCATTCTCTCGCTCGGAGATCTGAAAGGCTTTGTATGATTGTGATAGGGCTTTGCATTGAATATTGCCTACTCCTCACTGTAATTGCCCATCATGTAGCTGGCTAATCATGGCAGTGGAATCTGGGGGAGATCGCTTTAAATGTTAATTGACACTGATGGTGATTGGTTGAACCATTTAAGTAGTTAATTATGGAATTGATTACACATTTCGTCAGTGTGGAATTATAAGATTCCAGCTGCGTGTTTTGGAGCTCAGCAGTTCACATCTGCAGGAAGATGCTTTGAGGATTATTATTTTTGTTATTATTACTTGATCCCAGTTGTTTTTCTTCTTTCATGCAGCTTTAGGATGTTGAAAAAAGGAAATTAATAAAAATGTTTAAAGATGCTGTCAAAATGCTATTTCTGAACCATAAAAACTGGGGTCTTGGGGATAAGATAAGATGAGATCTGCAGGGAAAAGTGGTGACGGACTCAATTTATAGTCAATGCATTCAATGTTAAGTCTCAGTCCAGTTTTCAATCCGCCCGTCAATCCGCTCAAGCTCTCAATCAGCCCAGTCACACGTGCGAGCTCAGTACGCCCCAAATCATTCATCACCCTGCTGAAATTTCTCCACGCCGCGTGTGCGGCCTCAGCTTGCCAAACCAGATCCACTTGACGATACTTCACACCAACATCATCTGCGACTCAGAGGCTGTGAAAGGAAGCTGTGTCTCATCCCAAACTGACAAGAATTCACAAACAAATGTTCCATGGCTAACAGCAGATAATACTGAGGGAAAAACTTCTATTTGGAAGAAATTCTATTTTATCCCTTATTGGTGGAGCAATTATCCCAGGGGGCTGTAAAATGGGCAGTCGGACAGCAGGTGTGAAGAAGCTAGTAAAACCAGTCAGATCACTGGGAGACAGTCACTGTCCATGGTTCTGAAGCGCTGCATGAGAAACAGATCTGCCTTCTTTCCTTTGATCTTTTAATGTCCTGATTCCGTGTAACAAAAAAGATATACATCCATATGTTAATAACAAAAACAAATTTTCTAGCTGATAAAAAAAAAGAGAGATTAAAAATTAAGAAGGACCACAAGGTTACAGGAGGATGCACAGTCACAACATTTGGAATCTCTCTCTTTTAAAAGGGCACTGACAATTTAAAACCGATTCAATCAGAAAAAACTGAAAAACCAAGAGGAATTAGGATTAGGGCTCCTAATAATTACTGATTATCTATTGTACTGTGGGGAAAAAAAAAAACTAGTGAAAAATAGTTTCAAACAGCAACATGCTCCTCTATGCTCATTAGCTAGTCACTAACTTTTTTGGACTCAGTGATGGGCTCGTGGTTTGCTGCTGGTCAGTACAACTTTCTTGCAGAAAACATCTGCCTGCTGCAGCCGGAAAGCAGCGCTAATGAAAGCAGGTAGAGTGAAGCAAATTAGTGAAGTTTTGGGCCGTGAAACAGAAAAAATATGATATGAAAAGTGCTAAAATTCTCTGGTTTGTCAATACATATAAGCCTTTTTCAAAAGACATTACATGATCTAATTTGTTAAAACAAAAGTGTTGATTACAGCAGCTTTTGAAGAGCTGTGTTTGCAGATTGAATGTTTTCCAGAAGTACTGTATTTATTAAATTCTGTTCCACACAGTAATTGTTAGGAATTGATTCGGAGTCGACTGCAGACTTTGGCAGATTTCCTCTAGCTGCAAAGGATGTAATATTATACAGATGTGTCTCTCCAGCTGCTTACACAGTTTAAAAACGAAGTCCAAATAATAATGAGACAGAATTTCCAAATCAACTTAATATATTCTCTGTTTCTTTTAAGATTTCGATCCAGTATGGTTAGAGAACACATGACCAAGTGCCACATCTGTGACATATTAGGATTAAAAACTTGTCTGCTGTACCTTAAGAGTCAATGAGAACGAGGCAAACTCTTCTCAACCCAGCTGCTCCACTGTGGTGCTCTAGACTTTTTGCATTTGTGCAGATATCTTCCGCATGTCATCATCCCTCACTGCTGACGACTCATTTTCTCACTCTTCTCCTTTTAGTTGCTCAAACTTTGTCACATCTTAGAACCTTGCTGAATATATCTATAGAAAAAGCTTGTGGTAAAACAACAGAAACAGAGCCGTGAGTGTGTGAGATAATAACAAAGCCTCAGTTGTAGGAATCTTTAAAAGTCATAATGAAGGAGATGAAACCTCTGAATTAATTGTTCAGTGGATAATCCACTTATATTATTAAATTATTATGTCCAAATACTACTATCTTACATGCTTTAAAGTAAAATGGGATAATTACGCTTTAACAATTCAATGTGCAAATGCAGAGGTAATATGTTAAAAGTTTATTTTCAAGCTAATTTAAGGTCCAATCTATAGCTGAGAGACATTTTAGGATTTGACATACCCCCTCCAAACAGCTAAGCCATCTGTTCAGTTTCTTAAGTGGTTATAGGAAAATAAAGTAGTAACCATCTGGGTGGGATATAAAACCCTCAGCAGAACATTTATCTTTATCAGTGAATTTTTGCACAACCAAGCTGCTGCCACCCCCCCCCCCCCCCAAAAAAAAAAAACAACCCCCTCCTCTCACCTTAATTCTTAACACTTGGAAGAAAAAAGCAGTGGTGGTGGGGTGGGGGGTGTCGGTATCACCTAAAGATGACTAAAAATGACTGATAGCTTTGCACAGAATTTCATTTCATCATAGTCTATCAAAGTCACTGAATCGCTTATCGGGTCCAGGGGCTTTATTCTGCTTTGTATTTTCTTCATCAATCGCATCGAAACCTTTGAAACTGACTTTTGTTCCTTAGAAGCGGATGGCAGATCTAACGTTGCTAAAAGAGCTCCGTTAACTAAGGAATACGCTCTCTGTCTTTTATTGCTGACAAAGACAAAGAAGTACGAAAGACTAAAAGTTTTGGTTGTTAGATTCTCTTTTTTCTTGAGGAATGTTACCATTCTCCAGCCAACCCACTGAACATGAAAACCGTTTTTTCCAAACTTATGTTAGATTTTCTGCTAGTTTATGGGCATATTTATAGAGAAAGTAAACAAAGTGCTTAGAAATTATACCCTTGTATATGTGATATTATTTACCATACCTCGTTGCCTTTGATACAAATATGAAAGTGACTGTAGCTCTTGGCTGCAAAGTATGATTTATTATGACACCGTCTCATGTTCCGTGTAGAGTACAAAGCCGGAGCTTAGTACCCGTCATAAAGTAGCTATTCAAGGAAAAGGCAGCTAAAAAAAAACTGAGGGGTTCAACTTAAAAAGGCCAGAATGGTCTTCAACAACATAGAAACAATATTCTAAAAAAGATCTACTTTATCTAAATACTCTCATCTCAACTCATCTGAACAACAGTAATTAAGTAAAAGTTAAATTGAGGCTCATCCATGGGAAACAGTGATAATTACAAATTACACCTTCACCATTAGAACACATACAATAACAACCCAGAATAGATCCCGTTCCATGCTGAGCATGTAAAGAAAGAATAATAAAGACTTAACAGTTAAATTCTCTTGAAGTGTCCAAAATAAGCACAAACATACAGCCTGCCATCTGTCTACTTCAGGGTAGCTTTGAATACTGCGACTTCTTCAGGGGTGTTGAGGGTCCTGGAGGCTTCAACAGCCATTATTTGCACCTCAGCAGGACACAGTGATACATATGTTCTGTTATAAACAGCTACCAGAGCTTTGACATCATATATTGTACATTGTTGGAGAAATAATGAAATTCAATAATCACTGGCCAACGGCGTTAATCTGGTAGTTTAGTTTAGTCTGGAAGAAGTCAGACATTCACACAACCCATTACAGAAACACACTGCAAATACAAAAATGTGTTTTTTGTTTTGTGTTTGGAAATTAGTGAAGCTTTTTATTAATTTGCTTGTATTCGGTCAGTTTAAGTTCCGTAAGTTGCAGTGCTTTGAGCTCTTGGGTCACTGTGTTTTGCTCTCTCAAGCACCTCAGTAGCATTAATATTTTGTAAGTAGCATCATAACTAGCTATCATAAGGACACTATGACAATTACCTTTATCCAGGAATTAGACTGAGTCCTTTAATAAGTCCAAAAACTGTGCAGTTTTCCTAAAATGTCAAATTCCACACAGCCGCATACATTTTTTTTAATCACTGATCGTCATTGAAAAGGGGTTAGGTTTTCCTCGTGTATTTATAACAGTAATACTGTATTTTATTTAATAAAACTTTTAAATTGACCTAAGGCTCAAACAGATAATTAATCTATAATTTGAAAAAAAAACAAACAAAAAAAAACAACATCCACATGAATTTCCTCAGAGAAAATTACCTCGACAAACATCAGATGATGAGACCCAACAGGCTCTCAGTGGCTCAATGAGGTGCAATAAAAAGTCACTGTTGAGTGCAGCTGAAGTACTTACACTGAGGTATGTCTCTCTGAGCTGCAATATCTTTATTAAAAAAGACTTACAGAATAGAAGATAGACTGCTCCCTGGATCAAAAGCTGTTTAAAAACACCTCACATGTAAGCTGCTGGAGCGTTATTGTGTCAACTACATAAGCTGAAATGGAGATCGTTGCAGCGTTTAAAGGTATTATTTTCTATTAATGGTGCGCAGAAATTGCAATTGCCTTGTCAATAGATGTGACTAAAAGCCTTGTAACTACTAATTAGACTATAAAGCAGAATTGCGTACATAACTGTACCAGATCTTCCCCATGGGATCAGATCACCAAGCTTCTGTTGTTGCTGCTGTTCTAATATTGGCAGAGTCATTGTCTTTAAAGTGTTTCCCACCGTTTAACACTCATATTTATCTGCCTGGCTATTGCTCCAGTCTAGTTTTTTTTTTTTTTTTTTTTTTAAAGATTACTATCTGAGTAGTTTTCTCTATCGGAGAAGGCACAAAGGAGACGTAAGATGACATGCTGTAGGGTTTCTGAACCCCATTTAGACATTCGTTCAACATAGGGACGGACTTAATGCAACATTCACATTCCGGAGTTTGTAATTTTTTTATTGATGATTTGTTTACAATAAATGATTAGAGGAAAAAATGCATTGAATGAGTAAACAATATCCGTTCGTTTGCAGTGTAATTCAATTTGTAACAGCACAAATTAGTTAATGAAGTGGTTGCCTGAAATTACGTTACCTAATTTGTCGGTAAAACTAATTAAGAATGTGTTTAATTAGGTAATAAACTATTTGCTTGATTTACTTTTCCCTAATTTGTTGTGAAATTGTAATTAGTATTCAGTTTAAATAATTAATGAAATACAGTCAGGTCATGATAACATGATGTGTTATTTATTTATTTATTATCTGACTTTCTGACAGTATTGACCAGGTGGAAATACATCAAGTACAATACATGGACAATACATCAGTCAGTGTATTTCTGTACACAGAAGCACCTTCTGCAACTGATACAGTGCTAATAAAATTCAGTATTCAGAGTAACGATTGCGCCTTTGCGATAGTATCAGTGGAAGAACCACTTTAACCACTGTTCCTTATTAAAAAACAAAAATCAATCGCATATGCAGTAAATGTCGTGACTGGACAATGCAGGTCAGGGTGTGTGTGTGTGTGTGTGTGTGTGTGTGTGTGTGTTGGAGGCTTTAGAGAAAGAGAGAGCACGAGAGAGCATAAGACTTGGCAGTCAACACCAGGTAGCTTCTGCCCTTGTGCCCCCAAGATACCAAGACAATACACAGCTACACAAACACACAGACACACACACATCAACATGCATACACACCCCAGGTCCCGAGGTTGGCGGAGCCATCTGCCAAGAGGAACATGGTGCTGAGGAATGATAACGCATGCTCTCAAAAACACACGCACGCACACACACACACACACACTCTTTTCATTTTCTTTTTTTAAGGCACACACACACAAACATGCAAACCCTGCCTTGAACCCAGTGCCCCAGTAGTTCTCTCCTCTCTGCTGTAGTTGGCACTCATGATACTGCTGATACCCACTTTGTGCAAATGTCTGTGTGTGTGAGCATTTAAAGGTTGCAGGGAGCTGACTTAATTCTTGCTTTCCAAAGCCATATTGGAAATCTGTCTGTAAGTGGGGGTGTTTTAACCTTCTGAACTTAAACGTTTTAGCAGCTTTATCTTGTCCAACATCATTAGGGTAAAAACACCGAGGCAAGATGATGTTACGAGTAGGTCCACTTTTGTAAAACCATACCTGCCCTGCAGAAACCAATAGCTTTTCTTACAGAGACGGAAATAAAAAAAGCAAAAAAGACAGCTACACAAAATTCATCTTTTTCATATGTATTAAATCTATAACTTCATCTTTTTAAATGAACCAACTCAAATAAATTAAGGCCCTTACAGACTTCTGTGGCATTTTACAATGCTTTGTTTGCAAATGGGAGCTGAAAATAAAGATGCCCGTGTGAAGCTGATGCTAGCTAATAAATGTCCACACACAGCTAATAATTTGACAATAAATACATTCAAAAGCTGAATTAATCGTGGACATAGGATTGCATGTATTGTGAGAGCTCTAACGCTTGTAACTCCATCAGAGGAGACGGCATTGTGCAGGCAGATTTACACGGGCTATGCTCCTTCCATTTCTTAATGATTGATTTAACTGTCCTTTAAGGGAGATTCACTGACTTGGAAAATTTCTTGTTTCCATCCCCTGACTGCTGCTTTTCAATAACCATTTCGTAGAGTTACTTGTTGCTTGTCTTCAGTGTAGATATTGGCAAAGATTGTGACCTTCCACACACTGGTGAATTCACACTACAATCTTTTAAATACATTCACTGCACTCAGGTCAAAATCCTGGTGGTAGAAATCAGTTGGCTGCGCCTGTGTTGATTTAGGTTGGTTTGTTTTAAAAGAGTGAATCAGTATTTCCTCTGTTAAAATTCTCATTAATGTGGATTATTTTGTAGAGGTCTGTTTTCAATTTGATATGAAAGAATCTTTTTAATTTTTACAGTACTTAGAATCCATACACAACACATAAGAGATCGGGACACTACGCAGTCAAGAGTTGTTCGGTGAAAAAACGTACTCATTAATTACTCCCAACATGTCTTCATGAGTTGGTCTTGTGTGTGTGTGTGTGTCTCTGACTACAGCACATTGGAGAGAAAGAAAGAAAAGACATGTACAGCTTGAGCTAGTTAGCCTCACATGGCACTAGATTAAACACTGAATTTAATATTAAACATAAATAATAAAACTGAATTTGAAAGCAACGAGACAGAGGAAGTGAGAGCCAGACTGAGATGAAATAGGCTAATGACGTAGCTTTTCCAGCCAAGGCCAATTTACTGTGAGTTTTCAAAAGGTCATCTCCTACATGGAAGGCTGTCTGTGACAAATTACATTATTTACACTGGGTAGAAAGAGGCAGCAAGAGACGGAGAAACACAGGATAAAAGAGAGGGGGAGGGAGAGCGTGTGTGTTTGACTGTAAGTGGTCTACAGTGTTAACACAAGAACCCTGAAGACATTTTGCTAACACTTTGCCTAATGATGCCCTTATCAAAGTGCAGCACCTGCATTTTTGTCACAGAACGTCTACGTCCTACAAGCCACAAATAGATGTTTCAATGCAACATTTTGATGGTTTTCATTTTTGGCCACAGGTACGACTGTTTATACTGTCAAGTGCAAAGCTTTACGTCTCTTTTTAGACTTAATATTCAACTTAATATTTAATGCACATTTTGCTACTTTGAATGTTTGGTTGGTTCCCATGGTTATTACTACGGCATAATCCAAGCTTGCTGCCTCGTGTCCAGATGTCCTGTAAGCAATGGCTTCCTGTATGCTTTTCTCCCAAACAATCTAGACTTCACGTGACTGTAGACTTTTATTCCAGTTGCCTCTAAGAACTTTCTCAGGTTCGCTGAGGTTTCTTACATAGCTCTTTTATTCCGGTACCTCAGTTTTTAAAAAAATGTTCCGGTCTACTTCTTGGAAGAGTCTCAGTGTGTCCTTTACTCAGTTGGTACTGGTATCTCAAAACGATTTTTGGTGATACTATTGTTTTTTGTTGCAACCAGCTTGAGACTCCCCTTGCAAAATGGAAGTACAGGCCCAGTTTAACACACCTGGTGCCACTCATCAAGCTTTAGACATTTACAGTCTCTTTTAAAGGTCAGACACCTGATTTTGCATATTGGAGTGTATTATGTAAATGGTTTATCAAGAGGGGAAGCGAACATTTGCACTGATCTCACTTTTATTATTTTCATTATAACTTTTCTATGCACTCCTTGACCGTTTTTATTACTTGTGATAATGAAAGAACGCTTGTACTAGTTAATTAGTGTCTTAGTGGTTTTAAACACAACACTGATTTAGCTGCCGTGCATCGATGACTTAAAAAAGGGAAACACCTATTTCTTTTTACATAAACAATCTGTTTTATGATACCGCTCTGTTTGTTTGTTTGTTTGTTTGTTTGTTTGTTTTAGTTGCATACCTTTGGATTGTTAAGTGATGTCTGGAAAGTTCTTTGTAGAAACTATTTGACTGACATGTGATTCATGGGAAATGTCAAAGGTGGTTAAATAAAACCAACACGCAAAAACCCCCAAATGTTGGAGGTTCTACAGTTTGTAAAAACATTGGTTATAACACTGTCACTGTGCTTCATCTTAAACCACAATATAATTATATCCTTTGTTTCCTTATTTTCACAACATTAAACAAAGTAATACTGCGCAGCATGGAAATGAAGACATTTGACTGGTTTTTATTTCCCCTGAAGGAGACATTTCAGCTCCCCAAAGACCCACTCAGTGTGCGTGTACGTCTGTGTTCCTTGGGCTATCCAGAGACAGAAGAGCCGAAGGGACCAGTAGTTAAATGGTTTGGGACTTGAACAGAACATGAACAGAAATATTAATATTTTGATGTAATGTCTTTAAGGAAACGTCTTAAATGAATAAAGTATTATATTGAAATAGAATCCCACAGTAAGTGCGCTGATTAGGATGATTTTTTATAATAGATAAAGCTTAAGATTAAACATTAACAGTGAATTGTTTTTGCATAAATAGGAAATATCTAAAAGATCTGTAATTTTCAGTAACTACAGTCTTTGTAGTTTTCATTGGTTTTGAAATTTTAGGGGACAAGGGAACAATAGACAATAGAAAGGACCATAGAAACTGTTCCCAGACTTTTGCGTTTCAGTTCGTTATTGCCAATAACGTTAACAGTAATTTATGATTACAGTTTGCATTAATTATTTGGTCTCTAAAAATTCAGAGAAACAAACTAGCTGATACGTAGCTAGCATCTAACAGCGCAAATGCTAGCTAGCATGTGTTAGCTTAAAACAATAGTAACCATATGTGTAGCTTTTAGAATCCATATGCTTAGGCAGCAACCAATAAAATTCTAGACTTATCTTTGTCATCTATAATATTTAGTGTGCATTCGCTGTGTGTGTAGCCTTAATGATGTTAGCTTGGTAGCTTTTTCCTTTTTCTTGGGTGTCTGGTTTCTGCTGGTCCCAGCAGGAGAAAATCATTTATGACCCTGCAAGTGTTATTCATCAAAGTTAATAAATAAGAGTGGTAATAACTTTTTATTCAATGCTCAAAGTTTATTATCAAAAGGATTTCAGTCGTCGTTTTCCCCTCCACGGCTCCGCAGTGTCCTCTGTCTCTGTCACTTCTGCTCCCCTCCAGGACATTTATTACCTCTTTATCAACTAATTCATAATTATCCTGTGTGTGTGTGTGTCTCTCTCTGCCTTTTCCTTCAGTGTCTCCCCTCTTTCCCTTCTCTGTTAACCTTTTCCTATCGCTCTCACCCGTTTTCCTCCCGTCGTCTCTCCCCTGCCTTGCTGCGGAGGTCTGCTAATACATTTGTTATCAACCTACTCCCTAATTAACATGCCACCTCTCTGTCTGAGGCTTTCCTATCTCTATTACTCTGTCAAGCCGTGTTCTTCATTCTCTCCGGCTTCATTCTGACTTCTTCTCGCATCTCTTTTCTGTCTTTTGAAGCGCTGAATTTTAGGGGCCCCTCCTCATCCTCACTTCTGAGGCTCTATTATCTACCGGCAGACAATTTGTCTGTCTGAAAGCCAGCGGGACGCAGGGATCCATTTTCTGTGGGGAATGTGTGAGCTTGTGTACCCCAAGTCTTTCTCTTACTGTAGCAAAGTGGTCCGCTGTGTGTGTGTGTGCTGTGTGTTTTTGTGTGGTTCCCGAAGCTCCACTCTCGGAGTCCTTGGCAGCCTCCCATGCTGGGTTCATAGGGGTGTCTGTGCGATGGCCATTAGCATTTGCTTTAAATGTTGCTCTGTGACATCTCGTCCCCTGTGGAAGTGCTCTTAAGATCCTGTATCTACCCTTGAATAGAAAGGAAAGTCTCATTTGTTTTGTATATTTGACACGAGGAAGCAGCTAACAGCAGCACTGCAAGTCATATTTCTTGTGGGGGAATTTTGTTCTTACACCCGTTTACTTGCACCACTATTACTAACAATGCAATGGTTTTACTCTCTCTTAACATATAACATCTATATCTCCTAACATGTCTACAATTTTATATAGACACACACACACGCGCGAGCGCTAAAAAGAAAATCCCCCTGCTTTTGCAGCACATGAACACTATTATTAAATGTCATTTAATCCGTGTATCACCTTAGATATGCTTGTTGTTATCTATGCAGGATTGTTATATAAATCTTTCTTAGTGTATAATTGTAAAGGATTTGGGGATTTTATCATCTACAGTTTATATTGTTATTAACAAATGTCGTGAAAGTCTTCCTACAAGGGCGTAGGGGAAAAAAACGACATTGAATGTTAGTGATCTCAGACAGCACTGCATTTAAAGCAGACACAATTTCGTGGTGTAAATCACTGCATGGGCACCGAACCAACTCTGAAAACCGTTCTCAGTCAACACAGTTTCCAATTATTTAAATTAAACATTCACCATACAAAGAAACAACCGTATACAAACAAGATCCAAAGACACTGGTGCCTTCCCTGAGCCTAAGCTCATTTCAGATGAAGTCTAAATTTGACATTCTTTTTGGAAATTATGGAAATGGTGTCCTCCATGCTAAAGAGGAGGCAAGAAGGGGCATCTGACTTGGTATCAGTTGAGAAGTCTGCATCTTTGATGGTGTGGGGGACATTAGCGTACACAGCATATGTAACTTGCAGATCTGTGACGACACCATGGATGCTGCATGATATATACAGGTTTTGGGGAAATACATGCTGCCATCTACAACATGTATTTATTAGGACTTGGTTTATTTCACCAACGCAATTCTGCCCTATAATTCTGTGGCTCCACAGTATAAGATCATGTCTGCAGTCAAGACCTGTCATCCCCTGAAAACATTTGGCACATTATGAGATGAAAAACAGGACAAAGGAAGCCCTGAACTGCCGAGCAGCTGAAATCCTATATCAAGCAAGAATGGGGAAAGATGCTTTCCAAATGAAAGCAATTGGTCTCCTCAGTTCCTTAACACCAATTGGTGACGAGTGAACAGATGACACAAACTTGTCACCATCAGTTTTTTTTGTTTTGTTTTTTTTGTTTTTTGAGATGTGAAACATGCAGAACTCTTTTACCCCCAGGTGTCTATTGTTTACTCACTCTTTAAGTTGGTGTACGCACTCGGAATATTCTGTATAATTGTGTATAATCTAATTCCTACTACACTGCTGCTAAGCACAGTAAAGAAGAAAAAGAACCTTGTTTGAGGCTCATTAACCTGTAGATAGATGGCAGGGGTTTGGCGAGGATAGACTGCAAGCTGTAAGCCTTCACTCTGTCCATACAGCTAGTGGAGAAAATAGCTACCAGGGAGCTCAATCAATACCCTAAGTGTGTGAGTTTGTCTTGTGTTCGACTGTGTGTGAGTGTGTGTGCGTGTGTGCGTGCGTATTTGCATTACGTGTTTCAGCGCATGCACATCTGTAACCCCTCACAGCTTGTCTCAAAGTGTATCGATCCTGAGGTGTTGTTTTGTGTATCTGATGGTCTGCTGTTTTTTAGTTTCATTAAGTTTGGCTCACACACACAAACACACACACACACACACACACTACAAATGATGACAGATGAAGTCAGCTGAAGCATGATTTATCAGCGTAATTTTTAAAAGCAGTCTCAGGGCATTTTTCAGTTGTCTGGAATTAGGCCTGATGCATTTCGGGTAAGTATTGACACACTCACTCACACAAGTGGGCACAATGAGATGAGACCCGCAGAGACGGGTCCATGTCAATACATGTATATACACTGAGAGCCTGTATTTGTCAGAAATGGGACAGCGCTATGCTTGAGCACACACTCACTGGACATATACACATACTGTATTTGTGTGCTCCCACTGTTTGTGTTTACTGTTGTCTATAATCCTGCGTCTTATTCCCTGGCGACTCTTTGATGTCTTCACATCATTATTTCCTTCTTGTGTAGCCTGCAGTGTGTTCTATCGATGACATTGGAAGAGGGAATACTTTTTTTCTTGTGACATCTGTTATGCTTTTTCCTTCCTTCCCTTGAAACAATCGACAGTATGTGGATCATTTCTCTAAGGGCACTTTCACAGCATAAAGTGCAAACCAAGGTCAGAGCTAAGGTCCATGTTTCTGTACACATTTGATCTGCCTAATTATGGTTTCCCATAGCAATTTTATGAGCGCACTAACATCACCTATGTGCTTTTTTCCCCTTATGTTATCCTGCACTTTAATATTACTGCTTCTGTAGTGTCTTTTATGGTCACATCACACAGTGCTACGGTGCAGACCTGTTGGTTGAACCGAACATCGAAGCTACAACCTGTGGCCAGGGTCTAATCTAAAAATGTCCTTTTAAAAAGAGAAACTAAACCCTAAATACGTAGAGTTTTGTTAGTATATGATTGCCCCCAAACGAAATTAATTTAGCACATAAACTACATTTTTGGTCGCTTTTAAGAGTTTTGTGGAGCTGAATTCTTTGGCTTTTCTCAAATCATGACAAAATAGATTAATATTTAAGAATGGCCTACAAACAATAGCGGTCCACCATTGCCTGACATACTCCTGTCCTTTTCATGTGTCTGGCCCCTCGTGCACCTCTACGTCCTTCTCACACTCCGGGAGTGGCAGAGTGCACAATCATTGCCCTGCTCCTCACATCGCTTTTTTAAACACTCTGGATTTAACAACCAGGTAGAGCCCTAGTGTGTAGTACCTTTTGAAGGGGGCACTGAAAAGGTGGGAAACCACTGGAATAGTGTAATTGGCTGAGCTTTCGTGCTAAGGGACTGTATAAATATTATCAGACGAAGGAGCCTGAGCTTTAAGTTAAACCTTTTGAAATAGAAAGGCCAATCACAATTGAATTTGTTAAATGTTAAAAAAGCAGAAAGGATTTAAAATGGTGTAGTTTTTTGTGAACTTAAACTGTAATTTTAATGATAAGGTAAAGTCTACCACAATATGAAATGCTCCACCTGCCCATAATCATTTCTCTACAGTCCCTATACATTCATATGTATTATCTAGATATAGATCAACAATAATTCTCTCTCTCTTTTTTTTTTGTGTGCCACCGTTAGGCAAACAGCAGGAGCATGTGTTTTGAAGACTTTGCACATCATTAGATATATAGTTATACTCAAGTCTCCAGACTCTCGGGGGAAATTTTGAAACAGCAGGAGCAGAATAATAAGGATAATAAACCTGAGCAACACAATTGAGTCTCAGACCCTGCGGGGCTCGAACCCCAAAAGAAAGAAATGAGGAAACCAGGTCAAATTGTTAATGCTACTGTAAATAACAATCCATAAACTCAAAGTTGTGTATATATACATACCACCTCCCACAAGTTCTCACACATACTAAGCACATAATTCCCACCATCTCTGCATATGTTGGTAATTCAATTCTTCCTCCACTCTTTGTCTCCATTATTCATTTCATTTCTTTCTCAGGTTTTTTTTTTTTTGTTTTTTTTTTGCTTCTTTTTCTTCTGTCGTTCTTGTTCTCCGAGACTAATCACAGTGTTATCAGAGTAAATCCTTCAGAGTGAAGTCTTTTTTGCTTCGTGAGGATTTGTAATATTTTCCTCATTTCTTTTATAATATCATGCTTTAGTTAGTTTAGGCAGAGATAATTTTCGACTTTCCTATATCTAGACTAGAAGAGGATCGCTATAATGTTACCCAGCACTGTGCCAAGGCTGCAGTTGTAATTACTTTCTGATTATTTTTTTTTTCCTTTATCCTCTTGGTGAGTTTCCAGAAGTTGTTAGTGTGTCTGACAACCCATTTTTTAGATAATGTAGCATACATGGTTGTACTTCTGAACTCGTGTCAGTCTTACTCAGACACCAAAGTCTCGGTGTAAATTGCTGCTCCATTTATTGGTGAAATGTAACGAATAAATCAGTTTTAGATTTTTCCTGGAAAAATGGATTGTGAGTCATCGTTAACTAAATGACCATCAGTTCTGTTTCGTCCTATGATCCAGTGCTGAGAAAAAAAAAAGACTGACCTGTGGCCAGGACTGTTGTTTAGGAGCTGCATGAGTCACAGCTGCTTTGTAGCCTTTCAGTTACCTTTGAAACGTGTGGGCTACTTGACTTGCCTGCTGGAGTCATGCTAGGATATATATACAAATGAATTAGCAGATAAGTACTTATTTTTTGGCAATGTTTACTTCCCCATTTTTTTTCATTAGATAGAAAATTACTCAGCTACTGAAGCTACTCTTAGAGATAATACTTGTGGAAATAAATCATTCATAATTTGGAATTCAGTAACGTTTTCTGTAAATAGCTTAACATCTTGGAAATATGTATATTTATTTGCTTTCTTTCTGAGAGTAACATAAGACGATTAATATTGATATCTCCTTATGGTTGGCAAAATTTGCATGAACAGGAAACAGATACCTTATTTTCCAAAATGTTGATCAGCCTCTTATTTGTATGAAAAAAGCCAACAAACTCCATCAGGGTAGGGGTGGATCAGACAGGCTGGATGATACCCTGCTTCGAAGACAAATGTCTGCCCAGTGTAATGACAAAGTGATCCCTCTGTCTGACTCTATACCAATGTTTTTTTTTTGTTTTTTTTACTGATGTGTCATTGTGTAACACCACATCACCATGAGCCAGTCTGTGCCTGCGAAGGAATAACAAGTGAAAACAGATTCCAGGGCCTCGTCTGACTTTTTCACACTGACAGAACACAAAGTCC
Organism: Channa argus; assembly: GCF_033026475.1. Classification (NCBI taxonomy): domain Eukaryota; kingdom Metazoa; phylum Chordata; class Actinopteri; order Anabantiformes; family Channidae; genus Channa; species Channa argus. The sequence continues at coordinate 6,442,743 of NC_090206.1, forward strand.
TTGTCTGTCTGTATGTGCTGAAGAACGAGGATTCTGAAAGCATCGTATCCCCGGTGTGCCAACCAGGTACGTAGGTGGCCCTGATGGTCTGCCATGCAGGAAGAACTGACCTAAAAAACAATGGCTGTCCTGTCAGGCCCTTTCCTCGATCCCCTAGGTACATCTCCACTTGTCTAGACAGACCAACAACAACAACACAAAAAGCATAAAAAAAGATTGTTTACTTAGATTTCTCATTACATTTTCTGCTGAGATGAAATACATGTCTGAGTTCTGATGTTTTCTTCTCATCCCATACAGTCTTCACAGTATATTTACTTTTTCCATTATTGATTTAAAAAAATACTTCATGTTATTTAAAGTTTGTTCTTCAGGTCACTACAGAGTTTTGAGCCTTATCCTGTGATTTGGATTGAGTTGAATGTGTAAATGCACAAACAACCTGTTTTACAATAGATTTATGCAGGGTCAGTGGCACGTACTCCACTGCTCACGCTTTCTTTTGGGCGTAGTAGTAATTGATTAAAGAGATTGGCGTGGGCCTCTCTTACAGAGCTCTACAGGCTTCACAGCTCATCTGAGCTCATGGAGGGAGCTGTGAAAGTCCTTGCAGATGAGAGGGATAATGTGGGATGGAACCAGGGAAAAGGTGGATATACAGTATTTCAGACTACTACTTATTTTATTCTGTGTAGTGCTCGAAAGTTGAATCAATCAAAGTGGGATCTGGGACATTCCCGTGGATGGGAAGAGATGAGGAAAAGCAAAAGGAGCCCTAGCTGCAGAAATGATATTGCAGTAGTAAGCAGCAATATTTGGAAAAGGTAATAACAAATACATAAAGATCTGCAAGATCTGCTAATAAAAATTGTTTGACAACCACAGCTGTAAAAAATTGTAGATTCAGCAATAGTCATAGTCTGCTGATGGTACAGAATGATGTATTTGCCTGTTACGAACATTTGCTTGTCACTGAAGTGATGCCGCTGAAGCACCTTTAATAGATCTTTAATTCTCCAAACAAATTTAGACAAATTTAAGTCGGCCTCTGTGGGGTCTATTTGAATCCATTTGAACTAATTACATTACTTCACATTGGAGAGCTGTGACATGCTACAAACCTGTTAAAGTGAAGTTGATCCCTAGCACATCCTTATTGATAAGCAGTTTACCTCACTCAGAAAGGGCGGCGGGGGTTTGACTGTTCAGGGTCCAATTTGCATTGTGGCACATTTCTCAGCAAAATCACAGAGAAAACCTAAAACTCCAAGATCGCCTAATATAACGAAGGGATTTTCTTGACAGACAAGAATATTGCACAGCCTGCTCCTGGCATTATAGGTGTAAGGGCCACAAAGCTGAGTGCATGAATGCATCACTTGCAGTTGTTTATATTCAGTGTGAAGTACGTGGTTGGACTTTGTTCTGTCTTTCCAAAGGCACAGTTTTTGTAAATTAGGGAGAGGGGGCTCTTGACGGATCATTTTCTTTCACTAACAGTCTTGTTTTGAGGCTCAGACACAGATCCACAGCCCACTACGATGTCAAGTTAATTCAGTAAAACATCTGTAAAATGCTGATGTAGATACCTGCTTTTTTTTCTGGATGTGTTCATCACTGCTCTCCAAAGCAAAGCCTGTGGCTAGTGATAGTGCTCAAGCACTTACACTCATGCACCTGCTCGATTGTCTGGTTATCTGCTGTCAGATTTGATGGGGGTGTTGGGTTACACAGGGAGTCTATAACAATTTCTTTTGTTTTGGATGCTGCATGATTGAAGTGATTGCTTTTTCTCCAGGAAGCAAACACACTGGCGGCACTGAAAAGCCTCCTGAATGAGTCCAGGATTACAGTGTCATCAGAGTATTTCTGAGCACATCAGGGCCTCTGCTCCTGCAGGCTTCTGTATGCAAAGTAAACAGCACTGGTAATAACACAGAGCCCCCCTGGGGGTTACTTAGAGATAAATTTGATATTGATAAAGTGTGTCCACTGTCCATTAAGTCTAACCAGCTTTTAGGACACACAGAATCCAGAGGATCAGCCCAAGATCTACATTCAGCCTAAGCAGCTTTTAGCCTATAAGGCAGACTTGCATTGCATTCTGAGTGCACTTGAAAAGTCAACAAAACACCAGCCCGGCCAGCTTTTAGTTGTGTGAATAGGCAGGGTGATAACTGTATCGCCCCCGCCTTTCTCACCTGTAAAGACACTGAAGTGTGTTCTCTGAGCCTCTGGCTTTGTGTTGTAGCCTCTTGAGGAAGTTCATAACTGCTGAAGTTAGTGCCACCGGGCTGGATTGCTCTTCTCTGGGATAAGATAAATGGCCAAGGCTTTCCATGCAGCAGCAGCGGCCTATTACAGTGTTCACGTAAGATCCTTGACAGCCGCCTGCATCAGCTTTTCAACAGCCGGCTGGTCAATCTGTGTCGTCTAGATGCTTTATTGAGGTTTATGAGTTTAAAAAGCTTGTGCACTTCATCTGTAGAAAATTACACTTGGGGTTACAGGGAATAACAAAGCTCAGAGAGAAAAGTTCACAGGAAAGGTCATTTGCTTCGATCTGTCTGATCGAAATGACAGTAGTTCTGCCACTTTGAAAGAGCGTGTCTTCCTTTTTCCAATGCAGTCAAACACACATCCTCACGCTTCTATTTTAAGTTTACTCTTCTGAAGTGAGGAAAGACGTGCTGTCTCCACAGTGTATACATTTGGACACAATGGTCTTCAGCAACAATGGAAAGCGTAGTTGCCTTTGCTGTTTAGTAATAATTCAGTCTTTAAATTCTGCCTACTTATTTCGGACGCTTAATTAGTATTCAGTTATTATATTTAAATATTAAATAAAAGAAGGCAATAAAAAACAAGTTAAAGTGAGACTAGAATTCCACATTGATAGACATGCCAGCTGAAAAAACCTTCTTTGGAAAGATTTTCACAATACTGTATGTTTGCTTAATCAAACACGAGACAGACAAAGTTACCACCTACAAACAGCTCCTTCAAGAATTGGTGGAGCCCAAAACAAAGCTAAAACATAAGTGAATATTCCACAGGCCATTTGTTTTAATTGTGCTATATATTTGCACTTCTTTACTAATGTCCTCAATTGGTGAGAAAACATTAATATTGAACCTTTTATTAGCCTTACTAGATCTGTAAAGACAAGTATCCTCATTAGCAAATTAATCACTAGAAGAACTGTGTGATTATTGACGGAACATGCTAAGGGTCAGAGTTAAAAAGTTAGTCCTTTGTGAAGTGACAGACCAGATTTTCTGATGATTGTAAAAACAGCCTTGGAGTATTCGGGCAACACTGAAATAAAGCCACACATTATGGAGTAAAATGGATGCTTTTTAGTTTATTATATGAAATCTAACTCTTTATATAACTCTAGTATTGATTGTGTTTTATTTTAGTAGCACAAATAAATGTAGATATGCTTCGTTTGAGTCACTGTAATGTACAATAATACAGTGACATATTGATTGTGGTTTAATAAAGATGCACTAATTAAGTATAAGAAATGATATTAGGTGACACACAGACATTGATTTAGGGCCCAGTAACATTAACACAGGACAATGCCACAGCATGATCGGCATGGTTAGTCTGTGTGTCACACTATTGGCATGCAGTGTGTGTGTGTGTGTGTGTGTGTGTGTGGGTGTATGCACGTGTCTGTGTGTGTGGTGAGATTCTGTTATTGCCATGTCCCACAATGAGAGAATGCAATTTCACATAGTTGGCATACATGTAAGGGTACAGAATAGTGTGCAGCGATTATAGCCAAGACCAAATGGCTCGAGGTAAAAAGCTCTGTGGTACAGACACCAAGCAGCTGTTAACCCTTCATGTGCTGAGGCCGGATAATTGGCTGGAAAAGTCTTTGTCTGAGAGAGAGAGAGAGAGAGAGAGAGAGAGAAAGGTGGTGTGCAGGCATGTTTGCAGTGTGTGTGTGTGTGTGTGTGTGTGTGTGTGTGTGTCCTTGGGGGTCTCTCTATCCATCTTTCTTGCTCTCACTCTGGTCCGGAGCTTGTTACCATAGCAACATAGAAGAAGAGGTAATGCTGCCGGAGTCCCAAAAATTGTATTATCTTTTTTCAGACACACTCACACACACACACACACACACACACACACATGCACACAAGCTGCTCCTTCGTCTATCTCGCACATATACAAACTGGCAGGCTGTAGTGAGTGTGTGCATGTGTGTGTTTATCTGTGTGTGTCCAGTACAGCTTGTTCATGCTGGCAGGCAAAAAGCATACAGACACACACATGCACAGAGGAAGGGAGAAGAGATTGGTTGAAGGAAAAGCAGGACAGGCGGAGTGTTGCAGCAGAGTAGACGAGGTCATGTAACAACAGCAGGATAGTTTATTTATGCCACTGAAGGAGGATAATTGGCTTTTACTCATTCATTATTTCTTGTGTTTTCTCTAGTTGTCAGGCTATTGGACAACAGGTACTTTTGGCTCTGCACAGTCCCATAAAGCTTGATTTGCTTTGGCTTACATAAATGCAGCAGAGAGAAAACCATAAAATATCACAATGCAATCTGTGGCTCTACTTTGGTGTAGTTTGTTCTGTTGTAGTAGATGGTGGGGTGTAGGCGATGGTATTTTATAGGCATTTTTATGACACCGGAAGGTGGCTTTGACCCAGTATTTGCACACAAGCTGCAATAGGTGATATTCTGTGCCAAGGTTTAACTGCTTCCAAGCTGCGAAAGCATTAGTATGAAATATAGTAACTCTGTATTTTTATGATAGGACTTACATGTATGTACTACGTGTGTGGACACCAGCTTTCCAAAAAGATTTAGGTCTCCACAACATGCATTAGGAATGAAGCGAGAGAAAAAATATCTACATCTTTCACTGCAATATCTAAATATCAAAAACTCTACAATTTCTACAATTGCTGTAGCTATATCAAACAGAATAGCCGAACAATCAGTTCTTACAATCGATGTGCTGGAAGCAAGAAAAGCAGTCTGTGATGGCTAGAAGACTGGTTCAGAGCATCTCTGGTATGCAGTGATCAGTGCCTCTATCAAAACTGGTCCAAGGAAGGAAAACTGGCGAATGACGGACAGGGTCAGTGATGCCCAAGTCTCAGTGATGCATGTGGGTTAGCAAAAGGAAGTGGTCTGATCCAGCAGAGGGCACATTGCTGTGGCTGATCAGTGTATAACAGAGTCTTGGTTCTTTCGAACGTTACAGTGTCTCACTGTAAACACATCTGGGAGTCCTACATGAGAATGTTATTTCAGAAGCTTTGTGGCCACTGAAGGAAAAGTATTTATGTCAGAAACAAAATTCAACAATCAACCTGTGGTCTATCTACAAGTATGTTTGGGTTGCAGTGCCTGATTTAAGAAAATAACTTCTGATAATCCCTAAAAGGTCAATGTAAAGTCAGCTTTTTAACCACCGACTTATTTACAGTAGTATTAGGAGGCTCCCCGAAAACGGTCATGGTATTAATAAGCTGAAAAGTTTTTGTCGCTTGGCTTTTATTTGTGCAAATGCTAGAAAAAGGGAGAGATTGGGCCAGAAAGAGGGGGACTGCTGAGAGATGAAGCTAAACAGACAGAAGCCGCCAATTAGGCTCCTGATTATAACGACTGCAGCTACGACCATTTTTCTCACCTCGGGCCTTTGTGGTGCTAAGTGTAGCGTGCACGGTGCACAGGTGGAAGGAGAAGAACAAACAAGTGGGAGGCTTAGTCAGATAAAGCAGTGCAAGTCAATCTTGTGGGTTTCGTGCCTTGAGCGTCGACAACAGCCAATTCTGTAGTAACTGCAGAGAAATAAAATCAAAATGCTCACGATGTTATTATATATATATATAAGATATATAAATACACATAAGATATTTAACGAAACGCTCCCACATCAACAGACGTGTTCACGCAAGAAGAGCAGTCTGTGTTGATTTAGTTATACATGTATAATTGATCCCTACACGATTTGTTGTCCACAGGTGCTTTGTACTGTATGAAACTACGAAGACAGTCAGAGCGCGGTGCAATTACGTGCAACAACACACCACGAATGAATGCTGAACGCTGGTGTTAATGTTGTGGCCGATCAGTGTGCGTAGCTGCATGTACACACATGTAAATGACTACGATTAAAGGGGGAGGATTACACGGCTGTCTTTTCCATTACAGTTTTAGACTCACACAATTCCCTGACTGTGGATCGTAGAGGAAGAGCAGGAAACGTCAGTAGCACGCTAACGAACGGCACATTATAGAAGTGGCGGGGACACAGTCAGAAGATCCCAGCAGCACTGACAAGCATGTGACATCGGTGATAATGTCTGAGAAAGAGATCATAAATGTGATAATGACTGTGATTACATTAGTGGAGCTATTATGTTGTGGATGACAGGTCTCATTAACATGTAAACAGCCTTAAACACTGCATTCGCCATCAAAATTAACCACAGACACACACACACACAGTATACATGTAGATGTGTGGATGTAAGTAAAGCAGATTAAAGCTCAAGGATTATATGATACACATGTCATTATATATGTAGGCACACACACACACACACGTAGTGCACACACACAACAACACACAAACATGTTAACCTAATCTAAATTTAATTCCTCCAAAATTACCGTCTTTCCTCATTCGTTTTGTGGAAGTTGTGCAGACACACACACACTAAGACACACACACACACACACACACACAGACACAGTGTTTATGTCCCTGTGAATACAGGGATGGACTCTAATCTTTCTCTGTCTCTTCCTGCCCTTATGATAAACTGCCTGTCTAACATTGTTTTCTTATCGCTTTGTGTGTGTGTGTGGGTGTGTGTGCGTGTGTGTGCAGAGGCTTCTAGTATGGCTGCATGTGGGTTTTGGCCAAGTGTGTTTGTGTGCATGAACACACCTACTAATGAGTATTTTTGAGAAATGCAGTCAGTGCTATGTGTGTGTGTTTCAGAGTTCAATACCACTGTTGTGATGATGGTTAGGCCCTGACAACTTCCAGAAGGCTGTTTTAGGGTTGAGGTTGAGCAGTTACAGTGTTCATTTCGTCCCTGAGTGGGATCTAATTTTAGTCCTAGTCTTGTTCTGTAAACTAGTTTTAGTCAACTTTTAGTCATTTGTTTTGTTTTAGACTAGTTTTACACAAAATCCAAAAGCGTAGTCCAGTTGCCATCTGTGATGGTTCAGTCTCATTATTTTTGTCCTGTGCTTTTAATGTTCATATCATGTCTTGATGTACCGTTACCATGATTACAGGCGCTGCTATCTATCATAGCATTAGTTTGAAAGTCTATGGGTTCCCATGCTACATGGCTCAGCTCTCTGTGCATGGCACTAGAAACTGGTTCCGATTTGGTCTAAAATAGTGTTCACTGATGTCAGATTGAGAGGCAAAGATAACTTGAATACAACAAGGTCTTACTTTTTCATGTCCACATGCTGCTCAGCAAACTCAGCAACGTCAGGTGACAGAAAAAGAAACTCACCTGAACCTAAGAAACTTCTGGTTAACAGTCAAGTCGCTAAACTTCAGACCTATTTTTGTCAATAAATAAAACAGTTTAATGAGGAGCAGCTTGTGATGCCACAGGTGCTGCAGGATGGAAAAGAAGACCGTAGATTAATTGGTTCCATATAGTCTATTCGTCCCTATTTAACATTATCATTAGATTTTTATAGAAGAAAAACTTAAAACAGATCATTAGAGTTTATGTTTTCAAATGATACCTTTAAGGTTTTTTAATCATTAGGAAAAAATGGTGAATATGAATATCACTGAGTATTGTAATAGATTTCTTTCATTAAAGCTACAATATGGGAGTAGATGCATTATGTCCTCACAGATAAACAAGCATTTTGTGTATGATTCACTCTCCGCTGAGCTTCAGCTTTCAGGTTTAGACTTTGGCATTTTCCAGCTTTAGACTTTGACGTTTCCTGTTGAAATGGCTTTTACAACTCAGGATTCATAGCTCCATCAGTGACGGTAACGCTGGCCGGGTCCAGAGGCAGCAAAGCAGGTCCAAATCATGATACTGCCACCACCATGTTTCACAGATGGGACTGAGTTCTTGTGCTGGAAAGCAGAGTTTGGTCACTGCCAAACATAACGCTTCGCATTCAAGCCAAAAAAAAAACGTTCTACTTTGGTCTCATCCATCCACAGAAGATTTTTCTAACAGCCTTCTGGCTCATCCACATGGCCTTCAGCAAACTGTTGATAAGCAGCAATGTCAGTGGCTTCCTCCTTACAACTTTTTTCTACACATCACCATTTTTCAATGTTGTTCTGACGGTTGAATGATAAGTACTGATACCTAGGTGTTACTCTGGGGTTCCTTGACTAATACACATCTTACTCTTGATTTGATCATTTCTGGTCAGTTGCTCCTGGTGACGGTAACAGTGGTGTTTAGGATTCTCTACACTATTGAGAAATTCCCTTTCCAGCCTGCTGAACATCAGCAACTCTTCTTTTAAGGTCTTAAGAAAAGTCGTCTTTGTACAAACCTGTGTTGTCAAGATCAGACTTTGATAGTGAACCAGATTTTTTTTCTTTAAATAAGACTGAAGATGACTGTGACTTGATTGTCATCTCATTGACTGAAAGTTTCTTCTTTTAATGGTCCTTGAGTTTAATCAATTAATTCACTAAAGATAAATATTTAATATTGGATCATTCTGGATAATGAAAATGTAATTTTGTCTCATCTGGCTTCCTTTTATTTAGTTTAAGGACTTGCGTGAAAATCCAATCACATTTTAATACTTGGTTATGGGTTTAGGTTGAGTTAAGCTTAAGATCAGGTGCTAGGAACTTGTTGAATATTCTCGTAATGATAAAAATGAAATATACATATGTGAGACAAACATGAACATCACCTGTGTCTCAGTCTTACTCTCCCTCTCTGTCCTTCTCTTTTATCCACACAACCACTTTCCATCTTTTGTCCTTCTCCCTCAAACCTGTTATCTGATAATTTGCTCTGTCTCTCTCTCCTGCTCTGATTTCATAGAATACATGATGCCGTTAAGTGTGTTCATTCATTATCTAATTAACTAATTTACCCAGCACTAATTTTTTCTCATCAGCTAATAGTCTTGCAGATTAACTATGGATGTGTGTGTGTGTGTGTGTGGAGAAGGGGGATTTTCTTTTTAAGTCGAATTAAATTATTAACCCTTCATTATCAGGTAAAAGTCAGGACATGAAGGAATTAGCAAATAATCAGTTTTCCTCTTTTTCTTCATATCGCCATTTATGATTCTGTGTGTTGGCAGCTGGAGAAGCGGCCTGTAGCCTTTTAGCATCAGTCCTCTGAAATAATTGCCATGACACATTTTAATGTTAGGAATATTGTGTCATTGTTGCCACCACACACTAATTACACACTGATTCCCATCATGCGATGGCCCGCTGCCACATGAAAACACCCTTCAGGCAAACCGGGGAGTTGCATATCAAAGGCAGAAGGAAGAGAAATCTTGAAATCTGATAATGGGAAGCAGCCCTCTGTTGCACCAAAACATTAGCACTGCTGGGTGTAATGAGAGTTCACTGAGGGTCTGTGAGGAAATCAGGATGAATGCAGATGATACTTAGCTGACATGGTCATTTTTTGATCATTCTAATAAGTGAATCACTTTTGATCTACGGCTTTTAAACCACACTTTTATTGGCCTCAGTGCTGCCACTGTTACTTTTATTAAGAGTTAGTCACCTGTTTACAAAATGTAAAAAATGTTAACAGCCCAAACCCAGATGATATCTAATTTCGAATGATATAAATCAAGAAAAGCAGTTATTCTTAACAACAAAGAAGGTGGAAACCGTAAATGTTTAGACACCATATGAAAATTATTAGTAGTTTTGTCTGCCAGTAGGCAACCAGCTTTAATTTTCACTCTATTTATTTTATGTTTGTCAGCCCCTGGCAAGATTATTGAGAGTATGTAACCGGTTTAGGTATGACAGCATCTGATAGGCATCTGATATTTGTTAGGCCACAACATCTTATCAATGAAGTCAAATTTTTATTTTGTGGAATGTTATTACGCAGATGTTTAGTCTGTGAACTTTAATTAATTTCTGATGAAGAGACATTTGTACTAGTACAGTGTGCATTAAACATGTTGATCAAAAACATATTTTAGTTATACTTCTGTTGCTATTTTTAATTTTTTTTCCCAAAATAATAATAATTTTCCATAATAATAATAATATCCAATAATTTTCCAAAAACTTGGCCTTTTGTCCACACGCAGGTCACTGAAAACGAAACCTTTTGAAAAATCTCTGCAAGGGTGAAGAGACATTCCGAAACTTTGTTTTCAGCATTTATATGTAAATAGGAAAAGTTGAGTTTCTCGCATCTGGTACGAGCGATAGAAATCAGTTTTCCCTTTGTTTATGAGGAGATTTTGTGCAGCGGCATCTCATCCTGTACCAAAGTAGTGCTGGTATTAATGTTGTTAACTGGATACAACAGGATTTGACCATTGCTGTGTGTGAACAAACAATTTAAAGTTGACAAAATGAGTGAGCAAGCAAGAGAGAGAGAGAGAGAGAGAGAAGAGAGGGAGCAGCATTAGTAAGAACAGAGCAGTAAATATGATAACTACAATGTGACTTTCTGATTGGTTCACACTGGTTACATACAGAAACACAAATAAACAAGGCCATAACCGCACAGCACAACCCCATTCTAGGAAATATCTGTGTGGCCCAGGGCTAAAATGTTAACTTTCCCCTTACTGGCTGTTAATGCCCACTTAGCACAAAGTTACACAACTTCCCGTGAAACTGTGATGTTTTATTATCAATAGCACAGTAACACACTCCGCCTCACTGCGTTTGTTAGTCTGCTTGTAAAAATGCTTTCCTACCTTTCATCTGGTCATTATTCAGCAGCGCCTAATTAATAAAAGGGGGTACATGTTCTGTTATTAATAAAAACAGTATGAATCTTCACACGTTGGCTGTGAATTATCGCACATCTTTGACAATGTTCTTCTTGTATTGGGAAAGAAGAATGGGTCATCATCGCTGATGTGCAGTTGGACCGAGCTAAAGAAAAATAATCACACAGACACAGACCTTTTCCAAACAGCTGAACTTTGTCTGACCACAGGAAAAAAGTGAAAAATATCTCTAACGCACGCCATAGATAAATAAAAGCCACGTAATTCAAATTATTCATAGAATTTTAAGAGCTTGTGTTATCACAGATTTGATCATTGCACAAAGAGCAGCGAGAGGCCATTTCACATATTTACAATGAGTCCTGGGACATGATGGCCAAAGTGAGATGAGACGAGATGAGGCGTGAGAACAGCCTCTAGAGTCACTAGAGTCTGTGTTTGCTGTGACAATGATTCTACTCCAAAGTGTTTGCACTCCAAAATGTGCCTGAGTGGCCTGTTTTCATTGTATCACCCACACTTCAACATCTCTCTCCCTCTCTCTCACTTCATTGCTTTGTTTCAGCAAAAGCCATTACGTTAAAGTACCTACAACGACAGAGATACATTATTTAATACATGCTCACACACACTTAAGCGAACGTGCACGTTTAGCAGCGGCTGTGTTAAGATACTGCTGTTGTCCTGTCTTCTCTGATGCTAAAGCACTGGAGAAACCCTTATTTACTGTAAATTGGCATTTTAGATTCAGGGAGCGACCAGAGAGAGGCCTAAGCAATAGCACACTGGACCAAGTGAATAGAATTCTGACAATAAATTCACGGGATTTGCAACACTGGAAAATGTTGTCTTCAATTTATAGCTGCTGCTTTTTTACAAGGATTCTGTTTGTATCTGTTCTTATCATCAGACCAGCTTGTTGTTTAGGCACAGAAATGAGACGGTTAAGGTTTTGGGAAAGATTGTGGAGTAAGTTAAAATACAGAAACAACCCCGACTACGGAGCACACAGATTTATTTGCTGGTTTTAATGATGAAAACGTTGTCGACGTGGTTTTGACTTTTCTTATCAGGGCTCCATAGTCAATTTTGCGTTGTTTTAGTTTTAGTGTTTTGAATTAATGTGTTAGTCCAGAAGGTTTTACAGCAGTAAGAGCAGCAAATATATCAGTGTGCTCCAGACTCTTCCTTCTTTGATAATGCATGTTGTTCATCTGTTTCTTTATCTAAGAAGCACCTGAGTCAGCTGCCTATCGCTGGAGGAAGCACAGCGAACACCTTCTTAATGAAACCCACCACGTTAAGGACGTTTTGTTGACTAAATTACGACAGCAAATGGAACTCAGGTGGCTGTTTCATCTACTACAGCCTGAAACATGACACCAATCTCCCACGTCTCACTCAGAACCACCAGGAGGTACAGTAATCTGAGATGTGCCGAACTAACTATAGGGTAATAGTGACCGATGACTTGCCAATCAGTTGCATGATAATGTGGAAATTGGGTGCCGTGTTCTTTTTTAGAAAAAGTTTCTAATGTATTTTATATTATACAGTAAGTTTTTGTACCCCCATTATTACAGCCACTCACAGAAATGGAAGTTTAAACAACCTCAAAATCTCAAACCGAACATTATGGTTTGTCAAATAATTAGTTGTACTGTATTCTCAGGGTAAATCAGCTGTACAGTAGTAACACTTAAAAGAGATTTGTGAATATGTGGATCACAGAACTCCTTAACATGCTCGGTTCTTATAGGTTTGTGTAGCATTGTTATGTTTTGAAGTATAGCACACACATAAAAACACAAAGCAGCAGAGTCCTCTGTTGTTCCTGCTCTGTCCTCGCTCTCAGTCTATGTATCTATCAATCAGTGTCAACCACACAGACTTGTGTGATGTGCATGAAAACAAAGCTGGAAGGTAACAATGTGTTTGAAGGCTGTGCCTCATTATAATACCTGCTCTCATGTCAAACAAACAAAGACACAAAGCAGTGATTTCTGATTCCCTGCTTCTTACAATCCGTCCACATACAGCAACCTAAGAGCTGGATATTTTCATATTGATGGCATTCTGGCTGTTCTTCTCTGTCTATCCAGGAATGCCTGCTGATATTTCTCTGATGTCTAATGCCGTATGAATGAACACACAAACCAGAAAACATACACACACACACACACACACAAAATGCATCGTTGAACTGACACTTCAAACAAAGCTTTTGTCTGCTGCCTGACAGCTATTCCTCTCTCCTTCCCCCTCTCCTCCTCATCCTCCTCCTCTCATTATCCCCCTCACTTCTCCCTGTCATTCCAAAACACTCGTCCTACCCCCTCATCCCCTCGCTCACTCCCACACACACACACACACACACACACACACACACACACACACAAAACCCAAACGCATCGAAGGGTTTATTCCTAATTGAGCAGGCTGGTTAAATGCAGGTTAAATAAAATACCAAGATTGAAAATATGAAGGGCTTTTTATAAAGCCACTCCAGGTAAAGGTGTAATAACCAACTGTGTTTCATTGGAAGCAATAGATTAAAATTCTGATTTATTTTAAAGCAAATTGTCATAATGACTCCATTACCAGTACAAGTGTCCCTAATAAAAACGTGGGTTGAACTTTTAAGTAAAATGAAAACAGAAACTCTCATCAGTTGAACATCAACATGAACAAAGCTCCATTGTGTTCACTGACAGGGGGACTTCACACTCCAGCACTTAAAGGGATCTCGTTATAGATTTTGAATTCGGTTCGATTTTAACACAAGATCTGCATTGTACATTGGACACCTCATCTGCAAAATGCAAATAAGAAATGCACTTATTTTAATAAAAAGTACTCGGTTTTAGATTCAAAGTCCTTGCACCAAACGTAACTCCCAATACGAAAGTTTGACTCATGTTGGCTGAGGAACAGACTCACTGTTTGGGTTTATGATTCCGGAGCGATTTCTGTCCGAAGCACTTGTCGTCAAGGAACTGTACATTTTTGGAAAATGGCTTTGCAGTTAGATTTGAGGTACTGTTTCTAAATTATGGCACGGAGAAAGAGAAATGTCCAGTACACCAACATCAGTATGATTGGTGGCTGAGAGCCACATAGTTATTAATGAGTAGTCAAAAATTACAAAAAGCCAAATCATTAAAAACAAAAGGATGCGATGGGTTTAACTGGATTAACTACTGTACCTGTTTGGTTTAACTTCTCCTAACTTTCGTGGACACACAGTAACCTGTGCTTTTCCTATCGAGCTTATCAGCGATAAATATTTCCTGGAATAAATCAGCCATTGCTGTAAGTGTGACTGTTATGCTTTTAATTAATCTAATAACCAAACTGTCATGTATTAAACATCACTTTGAATATGAAATAAATCGTAAATGATAAAACTTTTTCATCTTACCAACAGGACTGATCTAAACCCCAGCTTTAAAATGCCACAGTAGTGTGCACTTGAAGTGGGGACAGGCCGATTGCAAATGACTAAAATGTACAGAAAGCTTTGCTTAAAATGTCTTGATGGCCTCGTATGACTGAAAATGTATTTCCAAGTGGTTGCCTTGAACTGTTCTGACGCTAATTCCCAGGAGACACAATTTCAGTGCGAGTCCACAAAGTCGGGCTCTAGTAGATTTTTTAGTGAAGCAGCTCCAGAAATTCTCTTGATGACAAATGCAGGCTGCAGCTTTTCTTTCTACTTTAACATGTTTAACGTAGGCCAGTAACCAGCTTTAACATCTGGGTGCAGCTGTGCAGTGTTTTACTGGATTAAATGTAAAGGTTCATGAATACCATCATTTCAGCACAGATTCCAGATGGATATCTAATTTTTTTTTTTTTTTTGAATAACTACTGACAGCTGTAACAGTTCATCGTGCCCAGGATGACCTCTGTGATTAACCTCTGTCTGCGTTTTCACAGGGTAGGGGCTGTTTCAGTGCCTTGCTAAAGGGCACCATAGCAGCAGTTGCTGGGGAATGGAGACAGCGATACTAAAACTCTGCGCAGTGGAAGTGAATAGTGGGTGATGAGGCTCGGTTGGAGCTGCTGGTGTGTGTGTGTGTGTGTGTGTGTGTACGTTTAGTTATCAGGGGAGCACAGCATAGCTCTGCTGAGATTAAATTCCCAGAGCTTACTCTGGCTATCAGCATTACTTCAGGACACACACACACACACACACACACACATAAACACATTAAAACACACTCACAGAAGGAAAGCAGAGTGGAGGGAAAGAAAGCTGCCATCGCTACATTTTCATTCACCGAAAATATCAACATCGACAGTATGTTCACTGCTGATTTCACCACTGCTATTAATCCTCAACAATCCATTTATCTGTCCATCCACGTGTCCATCATCTTTCTTTTATTTATAATTTCTTTCTTTCTCTCAAAAGTGGTTGCTTTTGTCCGCTGTGCTGCTACTATTTCTCTTTTATGAACCTGAGCTGGAGATAAAAGCCGATAACATTTGAATATTTCATGTTCAAACTCCAATTTGACTTCTTCTTATTTGAGTTTAAGAAAATAAAAACCTTTATTAAATGACATCTATATCTTTCTAAATTGGGCAAAAGACGTTCAAGAACCAGCGTTCTTACACTCCCCGGAGTGTTTTATATCCTAAAATCCTTGACAGTTCCACTTCATGCAGACACTGGGTCCTAGAAGCACCAACTTGTTTCCACTCACACAAATTCACTGTTACTAATGTTGAGGCACAATTCTGTAGTTTTTGTGTTATGGGAAACGTCATTACCAACCAAATCTGCATGCAGCCCAGAATTGGGCTCTGCACAGACTGTCCACAGGTCACCAACTGTGCATGCACCAGAAAAGTAAATCAAACTCTCACTTCATGCATCAGAGTTATGAAACATCTGTTTCTGATGACAGTGGCTCAGCTGGATTAACTGTCAGTCGGATTTTATAGTTACTGTGGTCAAATGTTGCACTGGAGCCTGTATTTGTCCCAAAACACACTATTCAAATGAAAAGCTAATTAGGACGCACACAGTTTGCACTGTTGGCACAGCATGTTTTTTTCCCTTTCGCTCCATAAGTACTCAAACTCGTTAAGCCAACTCCTAATATTTACATAACACTAATGGATGGAACGATGCATAAATTGGTATTTTCTTTTGAGGATGTTTCGTGTTTGCCAATTTCAATATTATTTTTGTAACATTAGATTTAGCCAAAAACTGCTCACGGGGACGTCTAGCAGCGATTCATCTATGCAGGTACAGTGTAAGTAAAGAATTGTCTGTCCACAGCACTGTGGTTGTAAAAGCAAGTGTTCAGTGAAGTGTAAACGGACCCTGTGACAGTAACCTGTGTGTGACAGGAAGTCCAATACCTCCTCCTGCTGCACACTGGGAAAGAAATGGTGGATGTGTTAATTACCTCGTCTGACCTGATTCCCTCCATGTGACAGTGATCTGTGGCATGGGACTGCAGCTGTGTGTGTGTGTGTGTGTGTGTGTGTGTGTGTGTTAGTCATCATGACGGCTCTGGCAGTTATCTTTCTGCACTGACACACAATGCACATGTCAACCAGCAGCCCCAGCATACACAGTGATCACATCTACTGCTGTAACACACACACACACACCTAACCTGTCAATCATTTAGTCTGGTATTCCCACTGCTCTCCATTGCTTTTTGCTCCTCCCTTCTTCTTATTCTATCTTCCTCTTCCCATCCCGCCACTCTGTCTTTCATCATTCTGGTATTTTCTTTCCTTTTTAAGAAACTGTCTATTGCCCTGAAACTGGGTCTTTTTTTCCCCCTCCCATGGGTCTCAGTGATTTTTTTTTTCCTCTCATTGCCTCTCTGTTCTTTTACCCTCCTACACATCTTGCTGAAAGATTAAAATTTGAAGGCACGGTCTGGTAGAGAAAAGGAGAAAGTCTCTTTTAATTGTGTTGATCGCTAATTAGCCGGCCTGTGGATGTAGTGAAACAGGATGCCCTTTCCTGGGTCAGCAGGCCACAGCTTCATGCGGAACTGGTATTGAGACCTCTGGGACTCGGGTTTGGCTGCCAGCTTGTAGATCTCTCAGTGGAGGCTGGTGACTGAAGAAGTTTAGGAGGGCAGGGTGATGGTAACTGTGCAGCAACTTTTTTTTTTTTTGCTAAAAATACATTGTTATGTAAGGCAAGTGTTCCAAAAACCTGGGCTTTCACCGCCCCCTCTATTTCCCAGAGACCACTTTCCCCTATAGCTTGCAATGAGTCCAATCACTGTTTAGTGTCAGCTGTCGCTATAGTTTACTGTACATGCCACAATGTTGAATAAGCAATAAGCCATAATTCTGGCATTTGACACAGAAAGCCATACATCATTTGTGGATAGGAGAAATGTTGAAGGATTAAAAGCAAATGTTAATTTGTGATCCATCCAAGGACACTTTGGCAGAACGTAAATTCCTCAAACGCTGCATGGATTAGGGCTTTAGTTCCCACTGGTGCCACCTGTATTAAAAATGAATGCACTCGTGAATAAAGGTACATCCTGATAAAAAGGTTTCGCTTTTGAGCTCGAGATTGTTCTGTGTGTGTGCTGCAAACTGCTCGTTCTCTTTTGCATAATTCTAACCTCAATTTCATTATTTACTCCTGGGTGCATTTTTACGGCGTTGCTCCTAACAGCTGTCACAAATGTTTCCTTAATATTAAAAGCACTTAAATGCAACTTAACTAAGAAATGTAACATTTGCCTTTTTTCAGAGCAAGGAGGAGATAAGCTATTTTAGCATTAAGACTGAAGTGTTTTTTTAGCATCTGCATGTCAAGTTAATACAGTGATATGCTGATCATGTAGATTTCTGCTTGTGTAAAGAAATGAGTCATAATAAGAGATTTACACTCTGCCACTGCTCCTAGTCTTTATGTTAAGTTAAATGAATGCTGCCAGATCCATGTTTAATGCAGAGAATGAAAACGTGGTACAGTACATGCATTATTATTTTTATACTTTTGTAAAAAAATATGTATAGTATAGTAATATATTTTCAAAAGGTAGATCAGCAAGTGTCAAATTGATCGATCATTTTATGCGTTTGAAGATCAAATGCTTTCATAAATTATATTTCAAACAACTGAAATTCATTAAAGAGTTTGGAGTTATAATAGCTAAAGTCAGTGCTGTACTAACTCAAAGAGACAGAAAACATTATTCTCTGAAGTTGTCAGAACAAACACTTTGGCTGGTTGCGTTTTGTAGGAAAAGGGATTATCAGCATATTAGTTTCAGTGGACGACAGCAGGCTCGCGTTAGAAATAAAGTAAACTGTGACTGAAATGGAAAGCGCATCGAATCCAAAAACACATCAGAGAGCCAGGTTTGATAAGTAATCTACTGTGTGTTAAACTGACTATTCGGCTTCATTAATCAAGTTGGAAATTGTTTATCTCGCTAGCGAATTGTTTTTGTGTCTGTCCTTGCTGTCACTTTGAGACTCATATCAGGATTTACTTATGCAGAATTGGAGTCATTTTCATGTCAGACCATGACATGATTTACCCTGTTATATTCCTTTATTAGCTACTCTGATAGCACTGCAGGAGGAGAAGAATTACATCCAGGGCCCTTTTGCAAATCCAAAAATGACTTGTTAGCAATACTCATTAAAAACGAGTGGGTCTCATTGGGGGCAGGCTACAGTATGGCTCAGTGGGGCATATTAACAAGCTTTTCTCTTTGTGTCCCTCCAGTCATCTGGAGACGGAGCGCAGCGCCCTGAAGAGGAGAGAGTGGGAGAGGAGGAACCAGGAGGTCCAACAGGATGAAGACCTGTTCTCAACTGGATTCAACTTGTTTGGAGAGCCATACAAAGTAAGAGTGACCGACTTATTGATTAGCTGATTGAATAATTACGACAATTTGGGAAATATGCTTACAGTAGTTGCTTCTATCATTAGCAAGGAAGACTTTTTGCATTTGTATAAATATCATTCAAGATTCTATGAGAACTAGCTTCCCAAAATCCAGAACTAATCCCTTAAGTATTTTAAAAATATAAAGCAAATGTAACCGTTTAATCATCAGAGCTGAAATGTTTGCAAACGTAAATAAGCTCCACACTCATCTTTCCACCTGTGCACTTTACACAAAGCGTCCCATCTTTCTGGTAGGAGACAGTTTTATATTTATCTGTGAAGTTTTGATTGATCTGTGCACAGGGTACAAGTGGATAAACCTGACACCAAAATTTCATTGGGGCAATGGGAGTGAATTTACGACATCTTAATCAGTCAGGACGGCCCCCTCTTTGTGATTTACAGTAGGTTCCTATGAAACAATCCTTCCTTGTGCAAACAATGAATTGAACTGAGATGTTAATGCTGTGTTTGGGCCCGATAAATCTAATAAAACCTTATTGATCATTAAAAGCCACGGTAACTGTTTTTCCCATGCCGTCCTCCCGAGACCAAAAGTGTAATCACCTTGAGCAAAAGGTTCAGGTCTGGTCTGTTCTCCGCTACTCGATGCCGTTGTTGTGTTTTTCAACTGAAAGTAAACTAACCATGCATAAAGCCCATGGACATTCTCCTGCCCAAGTGTTTAAAATTGATTTTGGATTATTAACCTATTGCTACCACCAGGCTCTTCAACACTTGGTTATGCTGCCAAGTGTATCGACGTTGGGACCGACTGGCTTTGAATCTTGACAGAATGCGTGTGTTTAACTGCTGCTGTGTCTGAATACAGAGGACATGAGGGCTGCTCGAGGTCTGTGGGCAATGGAAGCACGAGAGAGGTTATTCTGATAATTAATCTAATCCTAGGTGCCTCCGTACTCTAACTAATTGTTTCCAACTAATTAATGATGGTGCTGAGGTGAGGTCAAGATGTGTGTGTGTGTGTGTGTGTGTGTGTGTGCGCACAAGGGGAGACCAAGGATGGACACACATTCCTGCACTGACACTAAACAATTAGCCTACATTTTACAGAAATTGTGAGGTGTGGATTCAACCACTCTGGGTGCAGCCTCTATATAAAATGTCTCCATATGCATCTCGTACAATCATCAATTTAACAAAGAAACAATCGCTTTTGATAAGACTCGAAGCAGTGGGAGTAGAAATGCAGGAGCAGTGGAAATGAGTGGCCAAAGGATGTGACTCCATCATTCACGGAGGATAACATGTTGACTTGTTTCATATTCCCACTCTTTCCAACTAATCTTTAGCTTCCGTGCACTTCCCCAGTTTATCTCTCACTGCTGCTAAACTTGACAAACAGCTCTGGCCCACCTTGCTACTTTCTTCTGCTGATTTATTTGCCACACTAACAACTTCATTTTTTTCCTCCCTGTGCTTGACTTCCTACCATTTAGGATTTACCAAGGACTTGTACAACTTCGCTGCAGTGTATGTGCTCAGTGAACTTACTCCATTACAGATCTTTATCATTCTTTTTTCAATATGACCAGGTTTTATGGAACTTTTATGGTTTCCACTCCTCCTCTTCTTTATTTCTTTCAGGCTTTGCCTGAAACGTACCATCAGCCTCTCTTTTTTTCATACGTACCTATGTATCTGTCATCCTGTGTGTCTGTCACTTTCTGCCTCTGTCTTCCTCTCTGCTTCTTTCCCATATTCATTCTCTCTGTCAGCTATTAGCTAATCCCTCTTCTAATCCTGTTAAAGAGCGTTATGCTGTTAGCAGCTATTTGGGATGATCTATTCATACACACACACACACACACGCAGGCACGCACATAGGTATTCATCCTCTCCTTCTCCTCTGTTTTCCATTTTGCCTCTCTGTAAATGTGTTTTCTGTTCCTCTTCAGCCACCAGATCTTTTATTCATGAGCCTGAGATGGAGAAGACATGGGCTAATTTATTCACAGCTAACTTTGCCTTGCCACGGTGTGTAGTGTTTGTGTGCATGCATGTGTACTCACAGAAATTACATCTGTTAAGATTATTTGAATGCGATTGTCTCCTTTCTTGAATCTTTTGTAAATAAGGCTTTATTCTTTGCCCTGTTTCATTTTTAGGCATTTCCGTGCTTTTCCTGCTTTATTAGAGTGTAAAATGAAGGATACGGAGAGACATGGTTTATGACAGAATTTCATGGGATGAAGGAAATGAATGTTGCTTCTAGCCACATAGATTTGGGGGAAGTATAAAGAAATAATCACAGTGGGCCATGTCTTTCTCAGCCCAGTACTCTGTTGCCCACAGTCTGTTATAATTACAGAGATTTCTGAATGTAATTACAAAGAACTATTTCAATGTGTTTCTTACTCTTTGACTTAGCATTTTCTGATTGGTTGAAGTGAAGAGCCTCACTCAAAAACTATTTTTACAAAAGTTACATAATGTAACTTTACAAAACGGAGCAATTCCACGGAAAATTGCATCCTTTCAGTTCTATTTTGTATCTTCTGACGTGCTAATTTTGCTGCTTTTATAAAACAGAGCTTAACAGGTATAATACAAGTTCTTTCCAAAGCCACTGGACGATCCTCACTTTTTGTCAATGATTGTAATAAAACCTTCCCTTGATTGCAGCATATAGTATATGGTGATAATTTATGAAAACTTCCAACATTTTCTGGTTATAGCTACCGCTGGTGTTCTAGCTTAATGGCAAATGAAATTATATCTCTTAAGGTTTTGCGCTGTTGGTCACAAAAGTAGTAATTCAGAAAAAAATATAATATAATCTTTGTGGTGACACAGTGGGGGAACATCTCTCAGCTATAGTACCAGGTTCCTGGTTCGAGTCCATGTGGCAGCTAAGGCCTTTCTGAGTGGGGTTTGTATGTTCTTCTCAATCTTGTGTTGGTTTTCTTTGGGTTCTCTGGTTTCAGTCCACAATCTTTAATTAGTTCATTGACTCTAAACTCTTTAAATGTTGATAGATTTTCTCTTTTAGTTAGTAAAGTAATAACACTAATGATAGTATAACAGTAATTATTCCCTTCTTGAAAAATACGCTGGCCTTTTACATTTCTTTGTCTACCAATCACTTAATTTTAGAACCGTACCTTGTGTTTGTGCTAATTAGTAGGTGCTAGCATGCTAACTCCGCTAACACACTGCTACATATAAGCATGTTGTTATTGTGAGCATGTTAGCACACGGATGTTAGCATTTACTACGAAACACTGCTGTGTCTAAATACACCTCATAAAGCCCGACATTTCATAGACAAAAGAATTAATCTGCTAATCAGTCAATAATTGACAATCACACATAGCAGACAATCAGAAACCAACCACCCATTTCAGTTTCAGCTGGTTCATAAACTACAGTTATGAAAAAAGGTTTCCACAACATAGCAATTACCATCAGATGATGCTTACATTACGATGCCCTCCATTAGAGCAAATACTGGGGTGGTGTTAGACTAATTTGTAAGGTTGTGAAGTGTCTACCACACACACACACACACACACACACACACACACACACACACACACATGTACAGATTTCCCTCCTCAGCAATGAGACCTCTCCATGGATCATCGCCCGTTATTACAATATTACTTGGTTATTGACTGATGCAGTTTGCCTAGAAAAAACAAAACCAAACACAAATGTGAGATTCAGAAAACAACATAGGCATTGTGTTGTTTTTTTAAAACCTACAAATGATGTGCAAGATTCTGTTCTGATCGCTAAAAGTAAACATAATGACATGATCAACCTCCAAGCCTTAAATAGATTGACACGATGTGTTGGGATCATTTGTGACATGTAAATCTTTGAGAAATGTTACCAAAAAAAAAAATGACTTCCTAATCACCTTCTCCCTATGAACATAAATTCGTCACTAATCAATTCATTAACTTCTCCAAATAAAGGCAATTTCACGCTGTCTTTAAAATTAGACAAAGGATCGTATTCACTCCTTCTCATGAATTTCAGGCGTTAAAGCTGCTGTGGCTTTTACACGACACTTTCATTTCTGGTTGGCACACTGTTTATTAGCTGAGTACAGGCTGTCTACTGTACCAAAGGCTGTAAATGCTGTGCAATTCACACTTTCTCAGGATTAATAGTTGCAACACATTTCGTTGCACAGGTATAAAATAAATGTCAGAGATCAGGATAAAAAAAACTACTGGTCCTCACTTTTTCATCCTCATTTATGTCTTTCTGCAAGAATCCAGTTCCAAATTTAGATCTGCTGAAGTCACTGCTGATTGCTCTTGTCCTTTAAAAATGCCAAATGATCAAATCATGTAGTTTTATCATTACGGAAGCTGTCATTGGCTGACATAGATCTACTCGTGAGCAACTCTGAGGAACATTTCAGCATTACTACATACTGCAGCTGAAGGTGCTACATGGTCATAAATCAGTGAGGCTTGTTCTTTCCTCTGAGCGATGATTGTTTGAGATTTAGGCTAATAATGATTCCTGCCCCATTAATTTTACTTCTCTAACCTGGACTGGACCCTCTTGAGGGTGGCATGTGCTTAATTAATCATCTCGTCCTGATGTCTGGTCAGTGGTCACCCAATCCATCTCTCACGGTTTCTCTCAAGATGAATAAAGAGTGCTTTTCATCAAGTGTAGAGAAATGGAAAAATTGAAGACTTAATTAATACTGGTCTCTCTTGCTCTCTCTCTCTTCCTCTCCCTCCTGTCTTTTCCTTATTCCTTTTCTCCTCTCAGACTAATAAAGGTGATGCATTGGCCAATCGTGTCCAGAACACACTGGGCTCCTATGAAGAAATGAAAGACCTTTTAACCAGCCATTCCAACCAGAGCCACTTGGTGGGAATCCCCAAAGGCAGCAGTGCAAACAACCTGCAAACACCGACCACTTCAACTACAGAGAGACCTGCTATAGAGACCCAGCTTTTCAATGAAACCCTGAGAGGGGGGCCAGGGACAGGGACCGAGACAGGTACGTGTGGAGGTGGAGGTGCAGGTGCAGGTGGGGATAAGAGAATGGCAAATGCACCGTCCTCATCTTCAACTTCAATGCAGCCTCCTGCTTTGACCACATCATCATCGAGCACCACAACGATCCCACATCAGAGTTCCAAAAAGGCTCGAAGCTCCATGGATTGGTCAAGGGGAGGCCACGCACAGAGCACACAAGGAGCAGGCCTGGTTCTCGGGTTGGGACAGAATGGTCAGGGCCAAGTTGCGGGAGGAACCACGAGTGGCCGAGGGAAAATGTCTTTATTAGAAGAACAGCAAATGCAAAGACACGAACAGCTGTTTAGCTCACTCAAAGATGAACTTGGTTTAAAAGGAGATTCAAGCCCTTCTTCCTCTTCTTCATCGTCCTCCTCCTCTTCATCTTCTACTTCTAGAAGACACACTTCCCACCCCTCAAAGACCCTTCCTCTCCCAGGTAGGTCCAACAAAGCCTGGCTTCAGAAATGCATTTAATTACTTTCAAACTGTGACCCAGATGAAAGGATCAATGTCACTCTCAAATATATGGTCAAGTGCACTAAATATAAAATGAGAGCCAACAGCCTGTAGGAAGCTAAAACTGGAATTTCCAGGTTGTTATCTAGAGGATAGAAAACCCTCTTCAAAAATCTTCTTGAGATTTCTAAAATGTCATACAGCATAGTGAGTTGTGGGACTCACTTCGTGTGTTAAGATAAATATAGTGTTTTTATTTTCTTTTATTTTCTAATTTTATTTTTTATCCAATATTTAGGTTATAGATGCTTTTAGAGAATTTCCCATTGAGTCCCAGTTGTTTGTCTTAAAATATGAATAGGAAACCTACTGGAATGTGCATTGCTTTCTTTAACAAATGATGAAATAATAATAATAATAATTATTATTATTATTATTACAAAATGTTACTAATTAACATGACTGATCTCAAGGTGGGCAGATTTTTATAAGAATAAGGTAGCTAGCTACTTTCACTCTGTTTGCAATTATCCGTATATATAATTTAAATTAAAATAATACTTTATTATAGTTAATTCTTACAGTATGTAGACTGATACACAGTACTCCAAATTATTTGAGGTTTGCATTTTGCAGCTTGTTAAGTAATTTAGATTTTAGAACAAAGGACAGTCCATACCTTGCTTTATACATTATAACAGAAACCAATATGAGAATTTCTCTTCCTACTCTGTTTAGCTTCATATGAAGTTTGCAGAATTGAAAATGTCATCTGTTGTTTTATAAAACAAAAGGAGGCAAATTCACACAAAATTATCACACTAATCCCAGAATCGAGACTATTCTTTTTATATTTACAGAAAACTTATCATTCACACAACAAAAAAGGGGCTTCTTATATTTTGATATTCATGGATAATCTTCGTATTTGCTGGAGCTGTGAATGCTGATGAATTAATTCAGTGAAAAACAGACTCTATCACCTTTTGGGCGGCATTTATGAAAATGTATCTTCTCCCAGATGATAACCCCGTCTTGCAGTTGATTTCGGAAGCACCCAGAAACACATAATTTGTTTTGATTGTGATTGGCTCCATCCACCTGGGAGAGAGATTTTTTTGGCATTCAACCTTCATTAGATTTTGACAGCACAGAGCAGAGCAATATTCTGCTGCATCAGGTGTTGCTTTGGTGATGTTGGACTTTTCGTTTTCTTCTCTTTGCCTTTCACAGATGGTGGCAGTTTTCGATCTTCTACCATGGATGATGGCCATTTTAAGTCTTCCGCTAACACAGAAAATGGTGGACATTTTAAATCCTCCCCTTTTGAAAATGAGACAGGTGCTCACCTCTCAACGTCCTCCTCCCCACTGGCTTCCACATCAGTTCTGACTACACCTACTCCTGGTCTAACCACTCCCACATCCGGGCTGACTACCCCCACTTTCCCACCTGGTAGCCTATCAGGGAAGCCAGTCGCAGTGCAGCAGAAGCCCACAGCCTATGTTCGACCAATGGACGGCCAGGACCAGGCGCCCAGTGACTCCCCCCAGCTTAAACCCCCTCTAGCGGCCACAGAGGGATTCAACAGCAGTCAGGCTTACGGCGGAAACTCGGGAAATGTGAAGAATAAACTGCCAAAACTGAGTCTTAGCCACACAGGGGAGGTAAGACAACAACCAATGTGACACTAGAAGTTGACCGTTGTATAGCTTTGTCTCATATCAGTGTTTAACACTAATATACAGTACAAAATCTTTACGGTAACAGGTTTTTATTATTATTTACAAACCGCCACTATATTGTCATTATGCAGCTTTTACAGAAGTGCAACATTTTTCAAAGTTTTAATCCAGAAATATGCAACAGGTTAATCCATATAACTTTATTTATATATAATTTACAATATGAACACATACAGTACACTGGTTGGCTGGTGGCCACCATGTTCCCCCTCAGTCAGTGGGAACATGACCAAATAAATAATACTCTGCGCCTTCACCTTTAACCTTTAGCTCACTAAAGGTGGCTGCTGGCGACACAGATAGAGCAATAGCAGTTATTATTATCTATGAACTCAGATGCTCAGCTTGAAGGAAAAAAAGGCTGCTGTCACATTATTGAGACTTTAACAGGTAGGAAGTGAGAGGATTGTTTCTAGGCTTCCTAACAAAGTAACAGCAGCTGAATTCGCTTTAGCACAGACATAGTGGGCGACTGTGGCGCAGAAAGGTAGAGCGGTTGTCCACCAATTTCACAGTTGTTGGTTCAATCCCCGGCTCCTCTGGTCACATGTCGAAGGGTCCTTGAGCAAGACACTGAACCCCAACTTAGTTGCTCCCGGTGAGTGTTGGCCAGCTGCATAGCAGCTCCCCCATCGGTGTATGAATGTGTGTGTGATTGTGAGTGTGAATGGGTAAATAAGAAGCAGTGTAAAGCGCTTTGAGTGCCAATAGGTAGAAAAGCGCTATATAAGTGCAGACCATTTACCATAGTATATTCCTTTACCTAGGTGACATAAAATAACCCGATTAACAGTAGTTTTAAACTCCAAAAGTGGAGTTAGGGATTCAAAACACCAACATCTTGCTTTGCCCATATCAGGCTGTAGTTCAAAGAAGTTGCCCACGTCCTGAGCACTCAGCATGGTAGAGGTGGGCTCCCTGTTTGGGTGTGGGCACAACTTTAACACAGCTTGCTCATAATGCATAATAGGTACATTTTTAGATCACGTTTGACAGCATATGACACCTTATACCCTTAGAATCAATCACATCGGAGCTAACATGTATTCATTAGTACCTGGTGCAGTAACAAACTGTGGCTCCTGTTATTGTGGGTATAAGTGCATGTTTGCATTATGACAAAAAAATAGAAAACCCTTTTTCTTGTTCCTATCCAATACTTTGTACTATGTTCTCAAATTTGGCTAATTGTTATGTCAAATGAATCTGACAGTACATGAACTCCTCCACAAGTCTCTCAGTCACTCACTCACTCACCTCTCCAACCTGCTTTCTCTCTTACTTCCCTCTTTTTTTTATGTCTCTCCATCTCTCCTTCAATTTCTTCAAAACAGCAAGAAACCAGGCTTGATGATGTCTGTGTATGTGTGTGTGTGTGTGTGTGTGTGTGTGTGTGTGTGTGTGAAACAAGTTGACAGGCAAGTAGTCATCCATATTGAGCAAGCCAGCTGTTCCTGTGCTTTGATAGAGCGTATGTGTGTGTTTCAGACTGTGTGTAGCACTCTAAATGAGCCCGAGATGGAGCTTTGAGCATATGGCAGCGAGAAGGAGAAAGCAAGGAAAGGGGGAAGAGAAGGAGGGAATTAAAATATACTTTACTTTCAACACTTTCTCATGGAGGATGAGAAAGAGAGCAAGCACATTCATGGCCATGAGTGGTTTCTTTCACTCTGTTTCACCCACACACCCATGGATGTTCTGTTATCGCCTGCTTAGCGTTCAGTTTTCACTCCTCTCATATTTATTCCGACGAGACTTTATGGGAAGGTGTATGTATGTAAACTCAATATGGACTGAGGGGGAGGAAAAGAGGGACATGAAAGGAAAAGGGGAGACTGATGATGAGAAACTGGTAGAAGGTGGATAGGCAGCAAGAAGAGGGGAGGGGGGGAAGGGGGGGAAGGGGGGAAGGGGGGGAAGGGGGGGGGGCGGGGGGGGGACAGAGGAAGACAATGACTGACTGATTACAGCACCTTATCATCGCTGTGTTTTCTCTGGTTAGATGAGTTAATGGATGTGTTCTGCAGCCTAAACAGCAAATAGCAGCACATCTTTGAGAAACCTGCTGCTCATTTCATGCTAGAAAACCAGGCTAAACATGTACACATTTTACCCTCTGATTAGCAAATGTGTGAACTGAATGCTGAGTTGAACATAAAGTAGCAACAGTGGTGGTTTTTAATGTGTCTGCTGAATGCAGCAGCAATATAAGAAATTCCTGTGGAGTGAATCAGCGTGATTGATTTTCCATGTAACTGTTTTCAGATTAGTTCAGGTGCCATGAATGTGTTTGAAAAACTCAATAGTGGGCTCACGGTTCTGTTGTTGAGTGTTGAGGGATTTTCGGTGTGTGACTGTACTTGCTCTGTGTGTGTGTTTGTGTCTGTGGCACAAGCCTTTAAACCAATGTGGAAGCCTTCTGTTAGTGCTATAGAATTATTGACAAAAGTTCTTTGGTGAGTTAGTGTGTGTGTCTGTGTGTCTGTGTGTGTGTGTGTGTGTGTGTGTGTGTGTGTGTGTGTGTGTGTGTGTGTGTGTGTGTGTGTGTGTGTGTGAGAGAGAGAGAGAGAGAGAGAGAGAAAGACAGTGATAGCACTATTTATCTCTTCCTGATAGTTTTACTTCATCTAAATGTAGTTTGAGATATTATGGTATTTACACACTACTGTACCTTTGCTACATCCAAAGCATGTTGATCTGAGAAAGAATGTTTAGAAAATAGTTGAAAAGTAAATTACAACTAATATAAAGTAATATTTTAAGTTTTTACTTTATGGCACTAAATACTATGTAACAAAGATAAATGTAAAAAGATTCATAATTAAAAGTTGAAAAACTTGAAAACTACACACACAATTGTGCTAAAGCATTAATGCACAAAACTAAACCTTACCCAATAATAACCCACCGACTTAAATACGACGAAAATACGGAAGAAAAAAAGGAAGAAATGTTCATGTTCACTTCTGTTTAGAAGCTGTTTTACAGCATTATTAGAAAACCTCTTCAGTGATCTCTTCACAGCCTTCACAGATATATATTCTAATCAGAAAAATTGTTCTTATCCCAAAACTGAGAAGATCCCTGAACGCGTCCGAGAAACGTTTTTTCGTTTTCAGAAACCGTTCGCATGAGGTCAAGCCGTCACTGCGCTTTTAGTGGCTTTTATTTGCTTAGGTTTTCCACTGCTTTCCCATTCACATAAACAACGCTCAATTCAAGTGGATATACAAATATGTTTGTGAATCCCCAGGAGCGAAGCTGCAAGAAAGTAAACACGGAGGTGACAGGTGACATTTGGAACAGTACTGTGACAAGTTTCATTTACATGTAGTTCAAAGCGGGGAGCTGATGTAATTTCACACAAATTTGAAGGTCTGCCATGTTGTTTCCATCAGGCGTGAGCGGAGGCACACACACCGCCTCACCACTAATGTAGCGGTAAATAAGAAGCAGGCTAGACTAAGACCTCCAGTCAGTAATCACTGTGGGGCTAACACCAACCAAATCAATTCTGCTCTCACAGAAAGCATTCAGTTATTCCTTTTTGCAAGAAAAGATCCTTCCATTATACCACACACTAACCCGCTCAAAGGAACACGGGAGCACGCGTTTATAAAAAGTGATGTCGGCCTTAGAAGCTGCTTGCATCTCCTGCCCTCTCACCTGTGGTCTGTCATAGAGTTTCTTTATGTTTCAGCAGGTGCTGGTGTGTGTTCAGCAGAAAGCATTGCCGTAAACTCCACTGCTGAATAGGGTCTGCAGGGACAAGATGATGGTTCACATGTTGTTTCAAACCATTGAGAGTCTAAATGACTTCCACAAATCAAAAACCGTTGTAAGAATTATACCTTCATATGATAATTACAACTACCACAGCAGAATAAAATATATCTAAGCAAGATATGACAATTTCTTTGCTTTTTCTTTTCCTCCTAATTCCAAAAATGGAAGAAACTTGTGCCAAGATTCAACTATCCAAATGCTACCACCACCAAACTCTCTCCTTTTTTTTCTTTTGTCTTTAATCATCTAGGAATGCAAAATAATGCATTTAGGAAAGTTTGTTTGTCGTGGCCAAACATGTACTGTTCCCATCTGGGTTGCTGAGACTTAAGGGAAAGCTGGCATAGGTGTTGGTGGAGGTGCCAGGTGATGTCATGTGCAAATTTGCAAATTAATTGGTTACATCAAGCATATTTGGACTTAGATAAGCTTGTTTAAATTAACAGCAGCTGTACTGATGTATCACCAAATGGTTGTTATTTCATTAAGCTCCCCCTGCTGTGGTTAAAAGTAACCAAAGCCAAAGTAAATCCTACGCAGCTAAATTTCATACCAGTCAACACATTTGGCACAATTAAAAATGCAACACATTACTGCAACTTTATATATTCAAAAGAATCTCTATACAGTATATGTCATCCTGTATTGTCCATCATCATTTGACTTTGTTGGAAAACTTTTTATCATTTGAAGCAAGGGGGAAAGTCAAAGCCGACAAATGACTAAAAACCGGAAAGAAAATTACCACAGATAAAAGATGCTCCGCTGAGTAGCATCTGAATATTTTGGCTGAGTCACAGCCACTGCAGTAGTTATAACGTTTCTAAATGAAACCGAGGCCTTTTCATTGGAAGTTGTTTATTGTTTGGTTTTGGTTTTTATTAGGTTATGGATTCACAGCCTTTGAATGATTTACTTTAGACTTTCCTTGTTTGTACAGTCATTTCTTTAACAGTGCAGACACAGATAGATAGTCGTGCAGACGTGTGGGGATAAAGGTAAAATGTGCAAAGAAGAGTCTATATAAAATCATAGTATATACTGCGTAAAATACTCAGAGGAAATAAGGAGGAGACGAGAGAACGTGGCAATGAGAGAAACAGGGATAAAACATTTCTCACTTCCAGCAGAACTAGAAGAGGGTTATGAGGAGTCTGCCAATGCAGCAAACAGCTGGCTTCATTTGCATAATACCCATCAGGCCTCTCTTTCCCTCAGGCTGCTGTCAACTCACAACTGAGACACACACGACTATATACAAACACATGGCGCCACCGTTCAATACATCAGTGCCTATATATTTATAGGGATCACATCTGTGTATCTTCTGGAGAGTGGTGATACTGTATCAAGCCTCTTTGTGACTCACTGAAAGCTTTTTAACACTTAAATTTATTTGATTTTCATAAAGCTGGTTAATTGCCTCTGCAGAGTGAGAGGAGATGAAATGATTTCGCTTTTATGCTGATAATAAAATGATCATAAAGTCATCTTCTAGAAACAAAGAATAGAGAGCAATGAATCAAACTGCTCTTCAGTGGCTGCAGAGAGATAGTGAAGAGGCTTCTTGGGGAGAAATATACTTAAAGCCAAATAGCTTAAGGGAGGTCTCCCACCAGTGAGGTGCTGCAAGGTGTCATCACAGCAATAGGAGAGTGGGAGAGATCACAGAGGAGAGAGGGCGGCAGTCTGGTCTTGTGTCTGTGCCTTTCAGAGCTCAATATTTTAACACTTGGATCATCTTCAGGTTTGTTACAGAATGATCTGGGGAGGGCTGTGCTCTGTGATTATAACTTCTTTTGAATGGTGTGGTGTAAGATAACAACACAGTGATGTTATGTCATGTTCTGTGACCATGTACAAGCTGGAAGAAGGCGCCAAAGTGTGTCAAGCTACAACAGCTGAAACATTGCTGACAAATCAAAAGTACATCACTGCATTTCCCTTTACATTTCACAGACTGCTTGCTGACCTGACAGCACATGCACACACACACACACACACACACACACGCACACACACAGTTGTATACCATCTGAATTAGCCATTTTTCATGAGGCTGTTCAGATAGAAGTGCTGCTTCACTTTAAAAAATTCTGGCCACGCAACGTCGGTGAGTCTAAGGTTGGTGGTTCAAGTTAGGGCAAGGCCGAGCACTCGAAACTCAGCGGCTCCCATTGATTGTTGACCGGGGGGTCGCAGCAGTCAATCCCTGCACTTTCACAGCGGCTTCCGCATCATCTGCTGGAGTTATTTGGGGGCTTAGTGTGCCGACAGCAGCATGTATCTGATGTCATGGGTTCACACAGTCAAGACTCTAATTCATAGTTTAAAGCCTAAGTCAGTGACATTTTAATAGGAGAACTATGTGCAGTAATGGAAGCAGTATTAAAATACATGTCATCCAAAGTAGCAATACACCACAGTGTAAAAATATTAAATTATACTGCAAGTAAAACTTTTTGGAATGTTACTTAAGTAGAAGAACAGAGGCAATAGCAGCAACATTATAATGTGCTGTATTTAACAAATCAAAGGCCTGACATATTAAAAAGTACAATATTTAATTATTATTATTAACTTGAACAGATTTTATTGTTGCAGGTTTTCAAACTAATTATAAGTCTGCTTTATAAAATGTTCATTGTTGTTCTGGAGTTGTACTATACAAGTTGAAACACAGCCTGCTTTTCGAAATAAGAATTTCTGATCATTTAAATAAGCCATTTACCCAGCTTGTAATTCATACCACAGACAATGATATGTTTTGAATGAACCACAATCGTCTGTGAGCACAACTGTCAAATAGTCAAACTAGTGTATGAAACAATGTCAAATGGAAATATCCCAATACAAGTAAATGCACTACAAAATAGTTGCCTTTTTAACTTGGGTAGACATACATACTTACTCCCCAGCCCTGTTAATAGTTACGGTTGGGGGCTCAGGCTGAGGCTGAGCTCCATTTTGAGCGACTGAATTTGCAACAGCAGTAAAATGTTTAATTTTAGCCAGAGAAGATTGTTTGATATGCCTCACAGTTATGATACACACTTAGGCTTTGAGAAAATGTAAATCCACATTTCTAACATTTTTCCTGGCACTTTTTGTTCATTATACTCCACTATCTTCTCTGATCTAACTGCAGCTGCTGGCTGGAAGTACATTTATTATTTTATCTGCCCACATGGTGCCAAATAAAGTGGATTGCCTGCTCCCCTTTAAAAAATAGCTGTTTTATATTGTTCCAGTGGTAAGTCCATATATCATGCTCTTATGAGGCTTTAGACTCCCTCTCATATGCAGTACAGAGCTGTGTGTTGTCTGTGTGTGGTTATATATGACTAAAACTCTTTGTTATTTTGGAGAAAGAGTTTTTTTTTTAGATGATATGTGACTAATCTTAATATGATGAATTTAACAATAATTCCCATTACTTTTTATGCCATGAAACATCCTAGTTAATCCATCTTGACTGGTAAAATCTAATACATTTTGAGGCAACTTCGTTTTGGACAATAAAAAAACTGGACACAACAGCTAATATAATATCCAACTATTCCATAACAGCTCATGCCCGGTGTCCATAAAAATATGGCAATAAAAATCTTTATTGCTCTTGGTGTTACAGAACAATACATGTGAACCCCTACTGTTAGCTCTTTAGTATTATTCATTAGGGCCTGATACAGGCCAGTGGTTGCTCCTCACTGTGTGTGTTGTGTGTGTGTGTGGTTGTGTGTATGTGTGGTTGGGTCTTTTAATAAAAAAATGCCCCGCTGGGCTCTGCGTTTCCAGTTTGCCAATCAGAGCATAGCCACGATATGCAAATTGCACACACACACACACACACACATATACACACTCACACACACACACACAGGGATGTAAACATGCACACACACACACACACACACACACACTGGGAGAAGTGTTTTGATCTACCAGGGCCATTACAGACATTTTAAAATCCTATGAATATAAAAGAGAGAGAGAGGGAGAAGGATAGAAGCAAGTGCAGGAAGATGAGAGAGACGGGGAGAGCGCATCAGAGACAGAGAAAGGGGAAAGAGAGAGGGAGGAGAAATATGACCGGGGAGGAAAGTGAGGGGAAACAGCATTTTCTGTTCTTTTCCTGTGTGTAACAGTTAATATTTAGTTCAGGAGAATGCATCAGAGAGATTACATGGAAGATAGACAATGAAATGGATCCCTCAGTCTGCCATTTGTTTAGCATTTTACATTTTGTACATTGTTCTATATTATTACAGGAGTCAGTCAGTGAGAGATGAACCTTGCCCGGAGTCGGCACAAAGCCTGAGATTTATGGAAATGCTCCATATCAATAAACATGAAGTGCAACTGGTTGCTTGAACAAAAGGCATCCTGCAATCAGAACAAATGCCTTATTAATGTGCAGGCACCAAATCATCATCGCTTGCTGATTTGAATGGACATTAATATTGGAGGAGACAGATAGTTACAAACTCAGTCAAACAACCCTGACTGATGACTAACAAGACAGTGTTCTTGTTGTAGACGTGATAAATTATTATACTGCAGGCAACGAGTCATCAACTTACTTTGGGAACAACTGTGGTCATATTGGACCTTGTTTACTTTACGTGTGTGTCTATGTTTTTGTGTGTGTGTGTGTGTGAGAGAGAGAGAGAAAGAGGAGAGGAGAGGCAGCTAATAGGGTGATTAAGGGGGAGGAGAGCTGCTGTTGAGAAAAAGACTTTGTGTTGGATTATTTTCTCCTCTTAGGAGCTTACAGAGAACCAGCCGGTGTTTTACACCTCAGCTCTTAACACCCCCAAATCCCCCGATTTAGACTTAAACTGCATAGAAAAGCAAAGAGAGGGGAGAGGTGTGGAAAAACGGGTGAGGAAGAGGAAAGAGGACAGTGGGTGAGAGAAAGAAAAAAGGGGAAAAACAAGTAAGGAGATATCAGTGCTGCACAACAGATAAAGAGTCTGGGGGGGTGGGGGGGGGTAGCAAAAGACATGTTCATATAACGTTTATACTAGTGACGTACAGTAATCACACATTCTGAAACACTGAAATGAACTTGTTTCTCTAGAATAAATTGAATAAACAGGAAAAGAACATAAGAGACAGTGTTAACACATTGAGAAACAGATAGAAATAATCAGGTCTGAGGTGAAATTTTGTCCTGATTGAGGAAAGATCCCAGGCTTCGACTGACGAAAGCATATATATATTTTTTATTTTTGTGTGTGTGTCACTTGTCATCCTGCGAGTGTGTCTGCGCCACCGTGGTGTGAAATCCTGCAGCAGTGCTTTTGGCTGCAGTGTAAACACACACAGCATACCTGTGAAGTCACAATGGTCTCACCTCATTTTATAGCTCTGTGGTTGTCGACGTCCGGGTGGAGGCCAACGCTGGCACCTGTGCTGCTGCTGAGAAGTCTCTGCTGGGTAACCTGTACATGTCTCGCTTATTCTTTAACACATTTTGTGTATTTCCACCACAGAAAGAAAATATATACCTAAGACCTCCATTAAAAATTTGTTTGTGATGGGATACCGGGAACCAAAAACATTGGAAGTGCTGTGTCAACTCACAGCGAACCCTGTTTAGCGATAGCAGGCCATTATAAGATTTCTGAAAAGTTGGGGCAGCTGTGGCACACGAGGTAGAGCGGTCACCCACCAATACTTCAGTTGCTGGTTTGATCCCCGGCTCCTCTGGTCACTTGTCGAAGTGTCCTTGAGCAAGACACTGAACCCCAATTTGGTTGCTCCCGTTAAGCGTTGGCCAGCAGCATAGCAGCTCCCCCATCGGTGTGCGAGTGTGTGTGTGATTGTGAGTGTGAATGGGTGAATAAGAAGCAGTGTAAAACACTTTGATTTCCAATAGGTAGAAAAGCGCTATATAAGTGCAGAACATTTACCATTTGTTACTATTCAGACTTGTCACAATTTTTATCTTCTAACTTGAGAGTAAAGCTACTAGTTATTAGCAAGAGAAGTACCAGTGAGCAGAGAACTGAATGTGTCTGGTAACAACGTAAGAACATGCAGGTGAGTGTGAACAATCAGGGTGAACGTCAGTGGCATCTAAAAAGAGGAGATAATAAAGAAGAGAAGAATGCAGATTGAGAAGCAACTTCAGTATGAGTGTGAGGCGTTCAGGGACCGTACAGAGCACAGAAAAGTTGTGTTTCAGAAATGGCCATAGCCAACGGATCTAATTCAATCACAAACACAAGGTACTTTTTAATCTTTCAAATAAAATAAAGCACAGTTTTGTTGAATTACATATTCTTGGAAGCTTTGCTGCTACAGCCTTACTTGGTCTGGTTTGATCAGTAACTTATGGGAATGTTCGTTAAAGTTAGATACATTTACTGTAAATTAAAGGTGCTGTGTGTGAGGTTTATTAGCAGAATTGGAATATAGAATTTATAATTATGTTTTCATTCAGTACAAAGAGAAAACTGGTTTTCTGTGACTCGAAGCTGAATATCTCAATTATAGAGCTGTGTGTCCTCTGCTAGTTTATTGGCCACAGTGCAGGCACAGAAAAAAATGCTCAATTTTGTTGCAGAGACAATTTTTAGAAAATGTTCAACAGCCATTACACTGAATCGTTATTAAAAAGGGAGTCAGTCAGTCTCTAATTTAAAAGTTTCACTAGGCAGAAGTAAAGTTTTAAATTTTTCCTGGAGTTTTTCAAATCTCACTCTGGTGCAGTGATAGTGACTGTGATTTATTTTATAATTTTGTCATTTGTCCCCCATTGATAGAGCCCAGGGTTACTCATTTTCTACTTAAAGTTGTGAGGCTATTCAAATTCGGTGAATTTTACAGGCATTCAAAAAGTCTTGAATTTAAAACTTAAAATCTAACTTAAAATCTGCACAAACAATTTAGGATTAAACAAATGAAAACACAATTATGTCCAACAACACAGAAGTAGTATATAATGTACAGCAGAACTAGTAGTGGGGCAGATATAGTGTATTATTATCCTTTTTAAATTAAAAATTTTAAGAATAGTTTTAATAACCCAATAGTCCCTTTGACATGTCTATATGAAAATGTCTCAACACTTAACAATTCATAAATCAGCTTTGTCTATTTACTTTAAATACACAAAGAGCAAAAAGAAACGTCCCCTCTAGTAACGCTGATGGTGGATGGTCTCACTCATTAGAAAAATGGTGGTGGCTCCCACTGCAGGACTTTTTGACCATGGGAGGTATTTATTGTCTATTCACCATACTGAAGTGCAGCCCACAGATCTTTCATGATGTTTTTTTTTTTTTTTTTTTTTTTGAACTAGCCATAAAATCTACATAAAATGCCCCATCACAGTGAGAAACAAATACTTTGGCTCAAAAGCTGGACAAAGGGAATTTGTTCAGTCTTCTGGGAATTATGTGTATGTATGCATGGATAAACATACAACTGTATAGAGCACACACACACACACAAACGTTTGATGCCCCATTGTACTCCTTAGGACCCCTCCACCTCCCATCCTTTTATCCTCCTCTCAAGGGGCACTTATTTAGTTGGACACCATGCTGAGAACCACACACAGACAGACCACACACAGCTAACACAAACACACACTCGAGCACATTCTGTCAGCAGAACAAATCCAATATACTCAGCTTGAGTTTTGCCTTTATATACACACACACACACACACACACACATGTGTGCGCACACACACACACACACCTGTCAATCATCCTCCTTTCCTTGCTCAACCACCGTAGCTGCAGTGGCAAAGTGTGTGTGTGTTTTCACTTTCTCCTAATTAAAACAGAGGTGTGTTTGTGTGACTATATAAAGCCATTTTATTTCCATTAATATAGTTGTGTACGTGCAATTGTTGAATTTAGTTACAAAAGGGATTTTTTTTTTGCCACGGAGTGTGTTTGTGTGAGCTGCAGAAAGAGATAGAGTATATGCGGCTGTATGTAGGAGGTGTTCTGTTCACAATTAATCACAATAGTGAATCTCTCTCCCCTGGTCCTATAATATAGATGTCATCCACACTGTGCTGCTGCTTGGCTGCTGCTGTAGTAAGTGCTTTTAACATAACTGCTTTAAGGGTTATTGTTTATCTACAGAGCAATTAATTACATGTTCTAGCCGTTCATATTATTATTATTATTATACAGTTTTGTATTTATAGGTTACTTTTAGACAGCAGAAATACCTTAAAGATTTAAAGAACAACATAGTAAGAGCAATAGACTGTACATGTTGAAAATCTTGGTCTCAAGTCCCAAGGGTAAGTGAGGTATAGGGCATAAAGTCACAGAAGACCACGACTCATTGGATAAAAATTTGGGTGCAGTCAGATTTGTCATGTTTTCTAGCAAAGCAAGTTTAGAGAAATGACAGGAGATAAAGTATCGGACAGCACAGAATTTACTCTATAGCCTATACTTACAGCTTTTCCCAACACGAACAGTGTCATATGTAATAAATATCAATTAGCTCAGTCAGAGACAGTTATGCATGTAATGTGAATGAAATAAAAACCGAGAGAGAGAGTGAGAGCACAGACTGTTGTACTCTGAAGTTTGGGATCTTAGGGACAACACTCAGCAACCAGTTATGTAGTGACATTATTGAGAAGAATCCATGTAACAGCAGGGGGGGAAGTGGACGGTTTCACGTGTCACAGATCTGAAGTATTTTTCAGAGAAGAGCAGCAAGGAAAGATGCTGTAATGGGGTGAGAGTGAGCTGGAAAGTCTGGTCTTGGCATGCTTGATGGTGCGCTAGGTGAAAAAAAAAAACGACTCAATGAAAGGTCAGTGCCAGTGACTTTTGCTGAGGATTTGATGTGCTGTACTTCTTTTGTGACCGTTGTGCATTTGAACAGACGTCTGAGTGGGAAAAAAAAAATCATTATTCTCTCTGCAAATCAGTGAATGGAGTCTGACCAAGAGGAGAAAAACTCCTTGTGAAAATGCACTGGATTTGAAATTTACAACTGCAAATGTTGTTTCATAACAACCATCAAGTTGGGCTGTGAGACTTTCTCCTACAATGACATTGTAGAATCAGCTTATCAATTGTGTAGAAAACTTTTGTTTTCCTTTTAGCACTTCAGCTCCTTTAGATGAATGACTCTGGGTCATACTAATACAGATTGAAGCGTTTAGCTTGGCTAGCTGGCTGCAGGATGTGATCCATCAGAAAACAAGGCTAATGTTTTCAGCTAACCCATTCCTGGTGCAATTATATGGTCCACTGGCATTGATCATAGCGCCTTTTCTTCAATCTATCCTCCTCGCTCCCTCTCTCGCCCTCTTTAATGGCTAAGTCAGTGTTAAATGTTTGATCAATGAGTTTTGAAACTGCTTTCCATGGATTTATTAAAATTCTATAAAAACCCTCTTCTCAGTGCTTCTGTGTGTGTGTGTGTGTGTGCGCGCGCGCAGGTGCCAGGGAGAGAGAGAAAGGAATAGAAAAATGTTAAACACACCTCTCTGCACCTGAAGATTAACAAAGACTGGGCAGTTCACACTTAAAGACTGTTTCCACCACTAATCACAGATTTCTAGACTCTGACAATCTGGAAGTAGAGTAGCACACACGCAACAACGGAGGGGAAACACACTTCATGACACACCTGCACATCCTATGACAACAGAAGTGTGTTGCTGTATTAAAACAGATATGGCATCAACTGGAAACTTTCACTTTTTAAACAAAAGTAAAAGTTGGACTTTAAAAAAACAAAAGACCAAAAAAATTGACATCCCGGGCCTGGAAATGTTAGATGGAGGCTACATAGGGAAATAAAGGTAAATGAACTTCTTTAAATCAGAGCTAAGTCCAGGTGAAGCTGAAGTCTCAGATGTCATTATATCAATACCAAACCGGTTTAAGATTTACTGTAAGATTAGTATATTTACACAGTTCACACTTATCAATTTTCAATCATTTTTTTTTTGGTCACATGACAAATGTAAGTTAACTATAAATGCTCCTTTAAAACAGGTTTGGTTATTAAATCATGATAAGCACTTGTCGGCCCTAGTTAGTGTGCTACCTTTTTTCTGCCATTGAGTGGGCACCAGGGTGGGTTCATCACATTTTTTTTTGGCTAAACAGCTGCATGCTAATGCTTAAAACAAAGTTTGTGTGAAGCATGACTAAATCATTAAAATTCTATGATGTACATGTAAAATCTAAATAATTAGCCCAATAGGCTAAAAGCTCAATGGAGCTTTAGCCTCTCAACAGAGGTGGGTGATAATTAGCTGTGGTTTTCTGACTGAGTGACTCTTTTAAAATGACATTTTATACTGTGGTAATGTGTAAATATTCATTAACAGAGCTTTCAGACTTTTTTTAATACCAAAATTCATAACTTGGTTCATAGGGTTTAGAAAGAAAAAAAAAATAGGAGGAGAGACAAAAAAGATCCACTTATACTTCTTAGATTGAACTTAAAATGACCCTCTTCTATAGTAAGGAACAACCCTAATCTGAATCTGTGGGTCTTAAGTAAAAGCATTAGGTGCACACAAAAAGCCAAAGTCCCGTCCTAACACATGCACATGCTAGTGGAAGGCCAATTAGTGAAGGGTGAAAACGACTGGCTTATTTGAGGCGATGTTTCAATGACGACATTTAATTGGATGGTAAATCAACTGCTTATCTGCCTCTCCACAGCTTGATGTGGGGAGAACGGAGTGAAGAAAGAGAGGGAGGGGAAAGGGGAGAGAGAGAATGAAGAGGAAGAGGGGTTCCAGTGTGTGTGTGTGTGTGTGTGTGTGCGTGTGTGTGTGTGTAGAGTGTGGGGTGGTAGAGCGTTAGGAAGAGAAAAACAAATGAAAAGAGATGAGAGGAAGAGGAAGGTAACTGGAACGTGTGTCTGTGCGCCGTAGTTTACTGTATGTAGTCATTTTTACCAGGCTCTTACTGTGGCAATGCTGGGAATGGGGTCCCCAGCTGAGAGGCAGCAGCGGTTGGTGTAGCAGAACACAGCAGAGAAAGACGTGACACCATGATGGATATCCATCACAGGGCCGGGAGAATCTCAAAACAGTTGAATGAAAACTGAAGGGTGATGAGCCTTTTGTTCATACACAACTTGGAAATCTTCTCATGATCTTAATTATAGGAAAACCCTCCAACAGTCCGAAACACCTACTTTTAAAAAAAAATACTGCACATTTTGAAGCTACTCTGAATAAATGATTGCTTTTATTATTTTAGATCCACGGTCAACAATAAAAGAAATAACAAAATTATTGCAAATATTTTAGTTTACAGTAAAAAGGTATCCAGACAGAATTGGAATACCATAGTCATTAAGGCAGGTTATTAGGTAATGAATGAGTAGGTTATGAAAATATAAGTTCCTTCCTGACCATCTTAGCTTTGCAGCATTTAAGAGAAAATTCAAATGGGTTATAACCAATGATATCTATGAATTCAGTATCAGAGAATACTGTAATAAATGTCACTAAGCGTTTCAGACGGAATTCAGCGATTTGATATGTCTACCTGCTTTTCCTACGTAGGGTCACAGGGGGCTAGAGCCAATCCCAGCTGTCCTAGGGGGAAAGGTTGGGTACACCCTGGACAGGTTGCCAGTCTATCTCAGGGTCAACACAGAGAGACAGATGCAGACAGACAGACTCACACCTACAGGCAATTTAGAGTCACTAATTAACCTAATGTGCATGTCTTTGGACAATGGGAGGATAACAGTTGTACCCAGAGGAAATCCAGGCAAGCACAGGGAGAACACGCAAACTCCACAAAGAAAGGCCCTGATTGGCTGGGGATTCGAAAATACAGTCTTATATTCGGCCCAGTGTGGTAAGACTAAAGGAAAACGAATGGGTCGATGTTATGCACTCTCTCTGGGTCAAGTTTAAAGTGAGTTCAACAATGTTGCATCTGTGACTTCACCCAAAATAGATCAGTGCACTAGTGAACACACGCCACCACGACAGTTAGGTCTGCAGTGTTTTCACCTCATGGTAAAGTTTCCTGTATGTTTTTTCACCTCCAAAATGTTTAAAGCAGCAGCTGCAGTTAGCTTATGCTGGGTGTGATTCCTATTATTGGCAGTTATAATGAAGGAAAAGCTTTCATAGAAGCCTCTCAATCCACTCCTGCTGAGAAATCAATTTCCTATTTGTCCATCCATATGTTCAATATTTCTAACAAGTAGTTTCGCCAAGATATGATTAAATACACTGTATCCGCGTGAGAGTGAGCACAGCAGCAGACTGAAAACCACTTAGTTTCTTTAGCTAATGTGTATAAAGTTCTTTGTATGAGCCACGTTAGGAACCAGGAAACGAGTTCACTTTTTAATTTGTTAGATGAAAATGAAAAATGAAATGTTTAGAGGCCACATGAGGAGGTAGACAAATTTTCACATTTATTCAATAATCTTCAGATTATTAGGCACATGCAGACATGCTCACTCTCTCTAAGACACACACACACACACACACACACACACACACACACACACACACACACACACACACACACACACACACACACAGAGTTTCCTCTGAGGGCAATTCTTGTGATCTGTGTAGCATGCTGGTAATCCTAGTGATGGTGGTCACTCCAGCTCTGTAAACAGCTGAAATATGGATGATAAAAGGAGCAGATGAAACTGAATAAACGAGAAGCCTGTGGACAAAAAAATCCTTGAAGATTTTCCAAACACTGTTGGACCTCAGTCTGAATCACATATGACTCGAAACTTCAATTGCACCGACTAGATGACAGACAGTTTTCTTTTTCAACATCATTTGACTTTTCTTGATGTTGTTTTTTTTTTTTTGTTTTTTTTTTTTTTTTTAATTACGTCAAAACAACTGTGTTTTTCTGTGACACAGTTTTCCCTCTCTGGTGTTGTGGAAGGGTTTAGAAGGCAGAGTTCACATTCTTTGTGTAATTTAGCCAGAAAAGTAAACATTTTCCTCATCTTACTGAGAAAATAGTTCTAAAGTGAAACAGAAATAGAAGAGGATGAGCTAATAGCTCTCAGAGGATAGTGCAGGAGAAAGTGTTTACATTCATCAGCCTCAAGATTTGATTCTGTTTGACTTTGTCTGTGCATATCTTTGCTTTCTTTGCTCATTATCCTCTCTCAATCTCTTTGTATCTCTTCTTTCTCTCTTTTCTTCTGTTACTGCCAATCTCCAACTCAAATGTTTCAAATGTTACAATTGCTCTCTCTCTCTCTCTCTCTCTCTCTTATTGTCGATATGAATAGACTGTATATCTTTTGGTGGTTTTATTAATTCATATTTTGTCATCCCACATATTTTCACTGAGTCATTCATCTCATTTTCACATACACACACACACACACACACACACACACACACACACACACACACACACACACACACACACACACACACACACACATATACAAAGAGAGGGAAGCCTATTTTTTCAGTCTTAAACACATTACTATAATTACCTCTTAATGATTTTTAATTCTAGTACAAAAGAAACAAGGCACTGGTGGATTTGAAAAATGAAAAGACACAGGCATATAAAAAGAAATCATTTGAGTGGAATCACTTTAAGCGTGTTTGTTATGCAATTTTATAGATGGCTGCTTGTGGAGTGTAAACTGGCTTCATGCTAATATGACAAATTAATGTAATAAGCATCCATTTAAACAATCACAATGGAGTGTGAGGCTATAATTCATGTTATATGTGGAAACAAAACAAGCTCCTTTTTACATGCAATTTTCACTGAATTCCACCCTCTGTATTCGCAGGTATAATACAGGCTGTTGTTCTCCATGTTACTTTAAACCAATCACTCGATGCCCAACTATTCAACATATTTTTTGTGAACCATCTGTTTTTTAAACCTAACACAGTTCACACAAATTCAGGTGTGTGTGTTTGTCGAGTTTTGTGTGAGATGAAGCAGATTTATCACATCATTTTATGGTGATGAAGATGTGATTTTAGCAAGAAATGACTGCTTATAGTCACCAATATCATCAAGATTTGCATTATTCTTCCTGTGCTTGTGTGTTTCCTCCCACTGTCCACACACATGCATGTTAAGTAAATTGTTAACTCTCAATTGCCCATAGGCGTGAATGTGATGTGAATGGTTGCCTCTCTGTGTTGGCCCTGAGGGACACAGGTGACCTGTTCAGGGTGTACCCCGCCCCTCGCCCTCTGACATCGGGGACAGGCTGTAGGCCACCCTACAGAGGGTAAGTGGTTACAGATGGATGTATGGATAGTGCTGCTAAAAACAAGAGACAGCTGCCAAAGCCGAATCAGAAGCCCATGTAGATGTGTCCTGACGTGCAGAGCCACTAAAGGCTGCTAGATGCTCACGTCGAAACATCCAGCTCGTTAGGCTAAAAGCATCAACTTAATAATAATGGCAATCAATCGTTTTTTTTTCCCAGAA
The DNA here is from genome assembly GCF_033026475.1 of Channa argus. Taxonomy (NCBI): domain Eukaryota; kingdom Metazoa; phylum Chordata; class Actinopteri; order Anabantiformes; family Channidae; genus Channa; species Channa argus. Next base: position 6,487,032 of record NC_090206.1, read on the forward strand.
TACGTGTGGTCAAGGGTGTTTAATAGAGATCTGAAGTCATGACGTCGTGTCTGGACTAGCCTCAAGCATTTTCTTACTCTATTTTGTGAAAAAATGAAGCACTTTCCACAAGGTTTCATTACATGGTTTTGTCCGTGTCCATAAATCTCCCTAAAGCTTTCTTTAGAAACTATAATCTAAAATTAGTTTAATCTTAGTTTAATCTCTGCTTTCTAAAAGCATAACAATAGTGGGTTCTCACCGTCCTGCTGGTATCGTCAAGCTGTGATGTTTAGCCCATGAAGCCCTGAGCTCATAGGAAAAGGTCTTTGTTAAAGTTCATTACAAAACAAAATATTGGATAAACTACAACAATAATAGATAATTTTTCAAAGACCTACTCTACTTATCTGAAAACACTTCTCTATCTTCATTTAGGACGTATAGGTGTTGAAGTGCAATGTAGCTGCTAATATTGGACCAAGATTTTGTTTGCGATAAAACCTACTCAGACCTCAGACTTTCAGTTATATTGAGTGTGGCCACTTTCCATCCATGAAAATAATTTCATTACACTAGGAGAAAAAACCCCAACAATATCATAATTATGAGTTTAATCTTGTGAGTTCTGCAGAAACGTCAGTACTGCTGTACTGTGTGACTCACGCCGACAGCAGCAGAAATTATATGTGTGTGTGATCTCCAGTCTCTGATTTGAGGCTGTGTATAATTTAGGTAAAATTGGTAATTAGCTCTTCTAAACTGTTTCTAAACATGAAACACGAAAGCTTTTCCTCGCTGATTTTTTTACAATTTTAGAATTAAAATCCCTCAGACCAGGAGCAGCTGTCCTCACAATCACATTTCTATTAAACACAAAAATCCTAACTGTCAATAGAGTTTTTTGTTTTGCCCCTTCAAATTTTGTTTAGAATGTTTGCATCTGTGGTCGGAGAAAAAAGGATCAAATGGGTCCAAATTGTAAAACTCAATTGAACCGGCAACTTCAAAATGTACAGTGCAGCTTGCTAGTGGTGGGTTGGACTCACTTTTTCCTTCAGAGATACCTTCATTCTTTATAGCATAAGTTAAACAAGGTGCAGGAAAGACTCCTTAATGATTTTGGTCCTTATTGCACACTGTTATTTCTTTTTAGATTTGTTGGCTGCACTGTTCTGCCACCACCCAAACATGCTCTGTTGGATTGAGACCGGGTGGTTGTGGAGGCAAACTCGTCTTCATGTTTAAGAAACCATTTTGAGATGATTTAGCTTCGCGACATGGTCACCCTGTTGGAAGCAGCCATCAGTAGATGGTCCACTACTGTATGATCATAAAGGGATGGACATGGTCAGCAACAACACTCAGATAGGCTGTCGTGATTAAATGATCCCTTGATACAAGGCAGCATGGATTCATGATTTCGTGTTGCTTACACCAAGTTCTGACACCATCTGCTGCAGAAATTGTGACTCATCAGACATTTTCCAATCTTCTATTGTCCCGTTTTGGTGAGCTCTTATTAACTATGGTCTCAGTTTCCTGTTGTTCGTTACTGTAGCCAATCTGCTTCAAGGTCCGATGTGTGTTGTCTTTCTATCAGCTTTTCAGACCGTTCTCTGTAAACCCTAGAGATGGTCGTGTGTGAAAACCTCAGTAGGTCAGCAGTTTCTGCACCACTCAGACCAGACTGTCTGGCACCAACAGCTATGCCTTGTTCAAGGTCACTTAAATTACTTCTCCATTCAAACTAAGCAGTTTGAAGTTCAGCAGATTGTCTTCTTGACCATGTCTACATGCATAAATGTTTTCAGTTGCTGCCATGTGATTGGCTGATTAGAATTTTACAGATCAATCGAACAGGTGTATAATAAGTGGCCAGTGAGCATATTAGCTGCAGTTATCTCTAAATCAGTCTTGGTCTGACTCAACCAGTTTCTGAATATCTCACCCAGTATTGAATGTATGCTCAGAGCTGCTGCTGTACAGTAAACCTTAGTGTCTATCCATGTATCATCTTTAATACATCATCCTTACTGCACTCTATAGTTTATTGGCTGCCACACCAATATATTGTATCAAGTGCCTGTTAATTCTACCTTTAACAGGATATTAATACTGATTTATATTACCCTTTGGAGTGTTTTATTATTTTCTTCAGGGAAATGAAGGTAAATTGATGCTACGTTCACTGACAGCTGTACACACTGTAGGTCTGCTTCAGTTGTGACATCATTGGTCACCGATAACAGTCATAAATATTAAACATGTTTAAAAAAATCTGTGTGAGAACAATTGGCAGCGACTGAGACTAAAGACTAGACTCTTTACACGGCAAACACCCAACGATTCTCACCAACTAGGCTGGACTGACACTGAGCAGGACCAACGCGGTCCGACCAGTCATCAGGACCAAATCACGTTCGTAATCGGCTGTACAGCCATTAAGTGTCTACTCACTTTCATGTTTATCCGAAAAACATGAAAAGTCTGCGAACTACCTACGTATTACTGCATTGTGGAGTTAGACCACTAAACAGTTTTCCATCATTTTTGTGATCTGGATTTTTTGGGCGGGTCTGGATCTATGACATCATTATCAGAACTTATGAAAACCCCCGTTCAAAACACAATTGAGATTTCCAACATTGCTAGTAAAAAAAAAACCTTAGTACGCAGCACTAGTATGTCATGTCACTTACTTGGTCTAACATCGTTTTGTAGCAGCCTTTAAAAAAGACACCATTTCCCATGAGCCTTAGACAACAGGGATTATAGCTAGAACATACGAATAATGACTTGAGAGGAGAGCTTTAGGGAGTTTTATGGATTTGGTAAGATACATTACATACTGTTGAAAAAGGCTGTGTTCCAAGGAGCAACCTTTGGAAATGACTAGATGACCAGAGGATAATAATTCTCACTACAATACATCCACAAATTACTTTTATATTCAATGTTTTAAAAAGGAAAGCTATTCATTTTCATCACTGCATCTCTATGCTTCAGTCAGATAAATGTGAGCTGAACACTGTGTGTATACACAGTGTGTGTCTACAGCCAAAAGTAACTAGCTGTTGTTTTTTTATTTGAACATTCATGAAATTTGTTTTAGAGTTGAAATGTGACTTATTCCCTTGTTCCAAACTAGTAAACTAGATATTATTTTGGTGGGGACAAATAATCGGATAATATCACCTTGAAAAAATTTCACAATTTTTCATGTTTTTAAGCCAAAGAATAAAGGAAAATCAGCAGACTAAACAATAATGGAACCAACATCTAGCTGCAACCATAATTGTATCTACATGTGACTGTGGCTAAAAGCTTGCGTGTGCCTGTGTATTCACATGGTCCTGTCTATGTCAGAATCTATCAGCCTTTAGGTTGTGTGTGTGTGTGTGTGTGTGTGTGTGTAGACATATATGTATTGGAGCAGCTATTTCAGAGAGAAATGATTTCTGCCTCAGTAATTGCCTCGGCTATATTTTCCCCCCGAATCCCTCTGTCATTTTTCTTTGGTGTCTGTTTTCTCTCTGAATTTTGTCCTTACTCCTGCAGACTTCCTCTCAGGCTCTTATTCATCGTTCGTTTCTGTTTTAAATTCTCTCTATCCCGTAGTCCTTGACATGAACCGTGATCTTCGCAGTAAGATCAATTAGGAGACCAGTGCAGATACAGTATAGCATGTTAGAGTCACATGTCCATTAGACTCCATTGAAGCCAGTTTCTACTCGTGGGAATAGACTTCTACCTTTGCAATGACTAAGTGCTGTGATGGTTATTACAATACTTCCAGTTTGCCATCTGGTTTAAAGGTCCGTCGCAACAAAAACAGGAAACAAATCCCAAACCTTGGTGGTGTCAGTGTTATGCTCCAGTGAACTAAACACAGCTGAGATGGACAGGGACTGTTAAAGCGAGGCAAGGAGAGACAGATGTATAGACGAATGGATAGAGACAGAAATAGGCAGACCCAGCGAGCCTAAAATCATGTGAGGGTTTCCATTTTTGTCCGTCAGCTGTGTTTTACACTGAGCTGGGAAATCACATTTAAATGCTCTTGTTTGTATTCATCAAGTATGACACCACATACTCTGCAGCTATTAGGGAAATAACACAGGATGTGTCTTATTTTGCCCAAAGGATCTGCTGCTGTTGGAATGGGACAAACATGTCTTATTATACAGAAAGAGACAAATATCAGTGTCAGATTAGAGGGGAATACCTGACTACACGATACCCAAACAAAATTAAGTTAATGTCTTGCGTGTAACCTTTTCGATTTACAGTGTTTCATTTATAAATGAGCCACAGTCACAGGAAGTAGAGGAAGAGCGGTTGCCCACCAATCCCCCCCCCCAGTTGCTGGTTCGATCCCCGGCTCCTCTGGTTACATGTCAAAGTGTCCATGAGCAAAACATTGAATCCCAACTTAGTTGTTCCCGGTAAGTGTTGGCCAGCTAGATAGCAACTCCCCCAGCAGTGTGTGTGTGTGTGTGTGTGTGTGTGTGTGTGTGAATGGGTGAATGAGAAGCACAGTAAAGCGCTTTGAGTGCCAATAGGTAGAAAAGTGCAATATAAGTGCAGACTATTTACCTTTTTGAGGAGCTTCGGAGCTTTTATTCTTTTTCCACTAGTACACTGTCAACTTCAATTTCCTTTTTTATGTCACATAGCTGATGATACATGGTATTTTATCACAAGTCTCCTAATTATTTATCAATTTAAATGCCGCCCAGGAAATAAGTCTTAAGTGCTGCAATAATTAATATTTTGGTTTAACGGTGCAAAGAATGACGGTTTGGTGAGAAAAGTCTTGCTGACGGTGACATACCCAGAGGATTATCAGCCAGCTCATTGTTTTAGTTTTACAGACATCAGCTTTACTGTTTTGGTCCACACTCACTACCCTCATTAGCATCATTTTCAGTGGCAGGAGGCAGCTGTTGCAGGCAGAAATGCTCGAAAAACTAACTGTACCTGCCTTATACCAAACAGCAGACAAATTTAGCAGCAAGCTCAGGAGCCAAGTACTTTTCTTGGGAATCAGCAGAGACCAAATACAAATAAAAACTAGAGTTAAAGCTGCAGTAAGTTTTTGTGAATAGTTTATAGAACATGTCTTATTATAAAAAGATTATTTTAAGTGGACCATGTTCTTTATGTTGTCATATCTTAAAATATGGTAATTTTTTTTCCTAAGAAGCTTTGAATCTTTTGTTGGAAAGCTCACGTCTTCATCCTCCCACTCTGGTTTCCTACTGACTCACTGTCTAATCTAATGTTGATGCAATGTGACTGTGTGGAGGACAGACAGATCATGTCTAAAGGACGTACGATGGATGTCTCACTGGTGAGCTCAAACAGTTTTGACCCTGTCTACACACACGCCGATTAAAATCACTTTTATTACTTCGTTTTTTTTTTTTAATGGTTGTTGATTTAAGACCGAATGTGATGTCAACCCCCTCATCACGATTACCAAATTGTTCCAGTAGTGGTAGTGTGCAGCCGAGGTTATGGTGCTGTAATAGGTTAGACATGAATTCTGCAGTGACCAGCTTTTAGTCTTTTACGTGTTTCTCCCTTTTCCTTTGGCGTTTCCTCAGTTTAGTTCTTTTTTTAATGAGCCTGTTTGTTGGACAGATCCAAGCCAAGATCAGGCCCAGCAAACGGCTTTATTTTGTTTTCAATTATTTCTTGGAATCGATAATCCTGTAACCGACATTTGTTCTTGTGTCCTGTAAGTTTTAGTTAACAATGTGTGTCATGTGTTTCCAACAGCAGCAATAATGGTTTGTTTGAAATAAATACAAGAGCAGCTCTGTAGTTTGAATGAGCAGCAATACAGAATGTCCTTTGGCTGAACTAAGAGTTTCCAGCCACAGAAACTTCACTCTCTTGATATGTGTTGAAATCATTTTTAGTGTTAGAATTTGAGTTTTAATTGTTGGACATCTTTGTTTACATTTAAAATAGTTATATTTGCACTCCTGAACTGACAGCTGTACGATCTGCTGCAATGCCACTTCAGCCCCCGGTCCACATCACTCCTGTTCAATGAGAGCCTTTATTGACAGGGGCACATGTTAACACAGATTAGCAGTCTGCAGCCACTGAACTGGTAAATTCAATCAGAGCACTTGCATGTATAAGCTCGAGCTCAACCTCTTTCTTTGTCCTTAAATAAAACTCTAGTCACACCCATGAATTGTCAAGATGAAATGACCCCGTGGTTGACAAAACACAGGCCAGACCACAGGCATTCATGGCTTTTTTTGAACTGAAATATCTGAGCTTTCTAAATGTCTTAGCATTACATTTATCTGCCCACATACACGCACACATAATGAGAGTAAGTGTAGTTAGAAATATATAAGATCCACCATACATCTAAGAATTTCGAATGGTAAATTTACCACCAACACAAGGATTGCTGTGCAAGAAAGGAAAGCTTGACAAGGAGCGTGGCTTGGAGAATGTCAATTAAGATTTTAGTTGGGTTTAGTTTTCTCTGTTTTCACCTCAGTTGTGTTGTTGTACATGTACAACAGTGATGTTGTAACGCTGCTAAAAATAGTGTTGAAGTCTGTTTGTCTTCCTCCTTTGTTTCCTCCAGGTCAGCCTACCAAATGACTCCAGCTGTGTTGAAGAGATTCTGCGGGTACGTTGCTTGGGCGGGCACACACACACACACACACACCTACACACACACACACACACACACACACACACACACACACACACACACACACACACACACACACACACACACACACACACACACACACACACACGCGCGCGCGCGCACACACACACACACACACACACAAACAGAGTAATTGCACTGATTATCAGCTGTTTTCTGTTTGCTCACAAAGACCTTTGTGTCTCTCCAGAGAGTCTGATTTGAGGAAGAAAACAGGGGGCATAGAGAAAAAAATAAACAGTGAAAAAAAAAAAGCACAAGGAGAAAAAGAGGGAAATCTTTTGGCTCAGGTCGAGGATTATACAAGTTTTTGTTTTTGGAGAATGACTTCATGCAGAAATCTTTTACCCTCCTTTCATCTTTTCCTTTCTGCATGTCATCAACATCACATCAAGTAACACATTTTTTCCACACTTTCCAATCTTTTTCTCCCCCGTCTTACTGTTTTGTTACTGAGTAATGTCCAAACAGAAAGGGTTTCCCACTAATTGTCAGAAGATGTGCAGCTAGGAAGACAAGGACATTCTCTGACTGCTCTCTGTCAGGTTCTGTCTCCCTTTCGTCATTCGTTCTGTCTTCCTCTCTATTTATCGCTTCTCTCTCCTTTGTCATATCACTCACCGTGCTGTCTCTCTTTCTATGTCTATCTTCCTCTGTTCATCCTTGTCTGCCCTCTGTCATTCACCTCTCTCTCCCTTTCACAAATCAATATTCTGGCCAACAGGCTGTGTGACAGATAGTGTGCTGTGAGCTGCATGAAAAGCCTTTGTCAATAATATCGGTGCACTATTGAATTCAGTGTGTGGATTTTAGATGTGTCAAGTGGAAAGATCAGGGAGTTCAGAATGTGAGGTGAGAAGAGTTGGAACAGAGGCCTGTGGTTCATTTTTCCCTTTCTGTGATGGCACAGCTACAAGTTGGTTGTCACAGAAACATTGTTGTTGGATGTTTTCACAATTCGAGGTAAAAGAGTGTATCAAGGCTATTGAGCAAAAAAGAAAAGCTGCTCAAACTGCCTTTGATTCTTCTCTAGATTATATCGATCTTGGAGCAAATGGAGCTGCAGATAATATGTACGCTTATATTTTCAATGATAAAAAAAAATCGAACAATGATGAATAGGTTTACAATTAGCACTTCAAGGCTTCACCTTCCTTTACTTCCTTTCTACCTTGTCCAACTAAACACCTCAGTGTCCGTTATCTTATTTGTACCCTAATAGTTTAGCTTTATTTAAAGGGCCATTTCACAAAAATTGGTGGCAGTTACGTAGCCATTCATATAGTTTTGGCTTTTGAAAGACTTTTTGATACTTTGACGTCTTTCTTAAATTCTGTTGCCACTGTTCGTTCTCTTTCTTCACAGACTTTGTTGAAGTGGCATTAACAACAACAAGTGTCGTCTTGCTACATGTCTGCAAAGACAGAGGGGCAACCCTGATTATGAGATGATCCCCCCATAATGGGAGAATCACAGTGACATGTGGGCCCGCATAAATGTGACAGACTGAGTTAATCACACACAATGGCAGTAGTAACACATTTATAGACACATGAACACACACGCACGCACACACACCATCAGGGGTACCGTCTGTCAAAACAGGAACTCTTCTAGGAGGAATGAGATGATGTCAGAAAAGAGTTGCCTAGCAACCCACCATATGTCGTCAGGGCAAGTACGTCATGACTGTAAGGAAGGCAAACAGAGGCACCAATATACACAGACACACACATAAAATACACACACACACACACACACATATATGTGGACTAGACCACACTTGGAAATCGTCAGTACTATGCAGCTCACTTGTACACACTCCACTACTCCTACACAGACTCCATTACACACACAAAAACATGACTCATCTGATGAATATGAGTCATCTGCTCCATAGGGGGCGCTGAGTTGTATGATGGGAAATTGTAATATACGCAAACATTCAAACCTTTTGAACTAGTGACCTTTGGGAGCTTTGTGTGTGTGTGTGTGTGTTTACATTTCTTAAGACAGATGACTGTAATGACTAACACTGATGTATCTTGTAGATTGAGTTAAGGTTTACAAAAAATGAAACTTTATGACGCGTACACGATTGTGTTTGTAAGAAAGAGAAAGGGGCTGAAAGACATCCACTTTGCTCTGTGTGCAGACTTCCCGGTAAACACAGTACATTATGTTTGTGAGAAACAGAAACAGCCACTACCTAACAGATTAAATAGCCATGGGACAAATACAAACACACACCTGCTTATTTTGGTAACTAATTGAAGCTTCTGCATATTGAGACTCGAATTCTACTGAGTAGACTGTGATTAGAGTAATGGAAACATGCTGCTTCTGCTGCTGCTGCTGCTGCCTAGTTGTAATGCAGCTGACTGGAGTCAGCTTCTTTTTTTTTTTTTTTTGGTAATTCAACTACTCTGCATTTAGTTCACCGGTCCCTGGTGTGCCACCAATTCCCCACGCACCTCTCGGTTTACTCTATAAGTTATATTAAAAGTCCACTCTGATGGAGACAGTTCAGCACAACCTTGATTGAATGCTGACTCCACTGCTCTGCTTCAGGGATGTTGTAAACGTTTGCTTAAATTTGCTCCACTTAAGTCATTATTGTTATTCATTTGGTATTTTTCATACAAGGGCTGACAAACATTACATGACGTACATTGTTACTTACTTTGAGCTAACATGCCTTTGTATGTGTGTGTGTGTGTGTAGGAGATGACCCATTCCTGGCCTCCCCCTCTCACAGCCATACACACTCCTGGGAAGGCTGACCAGACCAAGTTTCCCATCCCAAACAAGGTTGGTATAAGTCCTACAGCCCACTCCAGACACTTTTATTTTACCAAAGTAAAAGTTTTCTATCCACTTTCATTAAGGCTTAATAGTGCATATGCATTTTGGCTTAATTGCTTGGAAATGTGCTTTCCCAAATGTTATAATCATGTTCTCTACTTGAGCTCTGAATACGTCATTTTCCTTTATTTGTGAGTGAGTCAGTGGTGGGAAAAAGATATGAAACAGTCCACAAACCTTCACTTAAACTCCTTCACTTGATGGTGGCTCATCATAAAACTAACTGCAGTTCGTCACTGAAAATCATCAGTCTGCAAATTAGATGTGATTCATAAATTTACTGCGGCAGACATTACGGTGATAGAATCACATTACTGTTACCTCATTCTGTGCAGTGGCGTGAGTGACAGCTAAAGGAATTACAGTGATAATTAAGTATCGCTTGTTTAATTCACCTCCTTACTTGTTGTCCACGGCCGTGTGAGAGTGGACACGCTCTTGAGAGGAGTGGTGATGCTGGACTGCACAAGTGTGCACTATGGCTGCCTGTACTTTACGGCCTACAAATTTGCATCTTAAATATTTAGGGAAATCTTTTGAAACGCTGCCAATGTACTTTCGGTTTATGAAAGCTTTTCCATTTTCCTCTTGGTCAATTTCTGTGTTTTTTGAGAAGACGCCATGGCATGAACAGAAAGAACAAAACCAAAAATGTTTTCACAGCAGGCAAAGACAGAGATAACGTCCGTTACAAAAAGCCTGATAAAGTTCAACTGCAGTAATTTTAAGGAAATGAAATTGTAGTTCCACCCACACTGTTTGACAGGAGATGTCAGTGACGTGAGGTGAAGAAAAAAAAAAAGACCAGTGAGTAACAAAAAGTGACGCCATAAAAGCGGACACCAAAGAATTGCCACTTCAGAGGAAGACCAGAAACACTTTATGACAGCTTGTAATTTAAGTTGTGTGGATGTGTGTCGCATGAAAACCACCATAAATGCTATATTGAGCATTCATCTCAGAAATGGCAGTAATATTCTGACTAAAACAACAGGTGGTATTTTCTTCCACTTTTATGTATCGCTCATAATAGGCTAGGAAGAAAAAAGCAGCGTAAACACAGAGGCAGTAAATCTGACCCAGTAGTTAATGAATTAGGAAAGACTGTTCGCTTCCAGCCTCCGGCGTCACACTAATCCTGGCAGTGACATGTAAGAATGAGGTGGAGTGTGGACGCGGGGAGATGAGAAGATCTGAATTCTGTGTAATGGCATCGTTGTGCTGCTGTGAAATCAATAATGACATCTGTTGGTTTATTCATTTAACACATCTTCCTCTGGCTTTCTCTCTCACTCTCTCCGTGTCTCCAGGAGTCACAGCATGTGACCTCAGGCTACAACACCCAGAGTAAGTTTCCCAGCAATCGACGCTCGCACACAAGCTCTGCGATAATTAACACTGGAGAGGCCGTAAAGGCAATACCACCCAGTAGAAATGTGAGAAAAGCAGCTGATGTTCAAGTGAATTCATAGCCGCGGGAGGATTAAAGTCTTGCAAACCTGGGCTTTTATTTTTCCCTGTTTACCCGAACACTTAATCACACAAGCATGAGTTTCCACACAGACACGCAGCTCATGTGGTTTGATTGATTGACTGTTATTTACAGTAGAGTTAAGAACAAAAGGACAAAAGTTTGTCTCTCTGCATTTAAACTTGAGGACTAAAATACGCTAAACCGTGATTTGCTTCCCTTTATTCATCCGCTGCTCGTGTTTGAACTGGTGATAAAACTATTACATAGCATCTAATATATTTCTTATCTTGCATACAGCATATAATTTCTATTGATTGCGTTGATGGTTTTCATTCTGTTGTAAAATCTGGGGGGAATTCAACCAGACAAAATAGTCTAAAAGAAAAGTTTCCCATTGGCTTGACTTTTAGACCCCATCTCCCCTTGGCACTGACATAAGATGTATATCTGAAAGTCCTGTTTAGGAAAAGTTAATGCAATGTGCAAATGGACCGAGCAGACTTTAAAACACTAGATGTAATTTTCTTGATAATATAATAGTCCTTGTAGTCCTTTTGTGTCTCTTTTAGTCAGGGGGTCTTTTACTTCACTTTGCCCTGGGAATTCTTGTGATATGTCAATATCAGTATGTTGCTCAATACCATACATCTAATACATTTTGCACAATAGTAGTACAACAATAGTTCTGACCCCCATTGTTGGCATCATTATCGAAAGCTCTCGTGTGCTGTTGCGGGATCGGTACTACTCAGCTTTTCGTGCTTCGAGATGTTTGTGATGTACCAAACTGAAATTTTGTAAAATAAAGAGGCTTCTGTTCTAAATTGGGAAAATAAATTGTGACCTCAGGTTTTTGCACATTTTAGTCAATATTTTATTGTGAAAGGACATTTGTTTATTTTACCAAAAGTCATTTTTCCAAAGCAAAAACCAAACACACACACACACACACACACACACACACACACACAGTTATTTGACTCTGGCTACATGTTTAACACTAATCAATGCACAAAAACCACCCAAGACACAATGTGTACCAGTGATACTATGTCCTCTGTTGTGTTGCAGAGCGATGTACTGTATCAGCTAACAAGCCTGCTGCTAAACCACCAACTGCACCACAGAAGTCGTGAGTATACCTGTCTCTCCTGCACACACACACACATACACACACAAACAGAGAGAGAGAAACAGTGAATTTCTGACCTGCTGCCATTGCGTTTGCCTCAAGGTAAAATTAAGCTTGACTCTTGGATGAAATTCACTGCTGGTAAGGGGAAAAAAAGATTGTGTGGATCAGAGCAGAAAAGTGCAGCTACATTAATTTAACGTGGGCCAGGAGCACATTGCAACATCTCTGGCTGCGGCCCACTCTGCCTCAGTCACAGAGCTGTACAGCAGGATTCATAGCAGGGTAAGATTGGAAAGGCAGAAATCTTGGGTTGTAAATCTGCCTCACGGCCCTGATTTATCATGTGCCTGACCACAACAAGCTCAATGATTTGTTTTAAAGATCAACAGTTCTCTTGGACAGTGATTGCCCAATTATAGCTTTGCAATTCTAACCTTATGGACACAAGTTTTAAAATTTCCAAAATCCAAATCACAAGAGGAAATGGGTAAGAAACTTGTTTAAACATACAGCATGCTGCATGCAAGACAAAGTAGTTTAAGACAGAAGACTTCTGGTGTATTCATTATTATAGTGGAAATACCACGGTCTTCGATTGTATGTCACTTTTGGTTGAACTTGTCTATTTTGTGTCTACGACTCAGTTGGTGAAAAGTCACTGTAGCTACAATGCTACTGAGACACAGTGTATTAGAGACACAGTATGTTTACAACAAAACTGGTTACTGCAGAAAGCAAAGAGGTTGTTTTTCCTTGTCAAGTCAAATTGGTATCTGGAAATAAGGGCCAAGCAAAATGGTTATTGTGCAGTACCTACGAAGAAATTAGTAGTAGCATGTCGTGCTTTACACTGTAAAGAGTAACACTAGGGGCAGCTGTTTAGGGTTTATTGAACTCTGAATGCTTTCAAAACACAGGCAAACTATACTCTGTACTGTCCCTGAACACCTCTAACACACACACACACGTATGCACACACACAAATTCACACACACACACAGCAGAGTAGCTGTAAAGGTGGCTAACAGTGCAACTTCTATTTACCGTGCAACATGTGAGGAGGTGGGATGTCTTCATATCAATGAGCTAATATGACACTTCTCTGGTAGTATTTCATAGACTCGAAAGCTCACAAGTGCGGTGGTTTGTACGGAAATGTCGAAAGCTTATTTTACTTTTAGGGTTTGAGGGACAGTATGAAAAGCAATTATCTCAATTCTGAGGTTTAGACATTTTTCACATCATTAAAAAACAAAGAATTCAAGTTAATTAAATACATATTTGAGCACACTGCAGACGTCTCAGAAAAGATGCATCACAACAAGAACATTTACATGATAATGAGGAAGCAAAAGGTGTTTTTCTCAAATAATATTACAGAAGGACGTGGCCTTACTCCAAAGTGTAAGAAGGATTATTAGCTACTATTTTCATTGGGTAAAGTTTAAAAAAAGTGAAGATCAACAGCACTATTTCGTGAAAGTACATCATCTGTTTATTAGCTTGTACTGTTTGGAAGTTAGTCCTGTTTGGACCTTTGGGCCCCAACAACCCTGGTTGTACAGCATAGTCAAACACAGAGGTTAGTCCTAAAAGCCGGTGACAACACAGAATAAGAAGAAGACAGGACAAACCACTCATTTCCATGTCGATCACAGCTCTGTGATGTCATTTTGTAAAATGTTGTTTGCTCAGTCACAGAGGTTTTGAATCAGCCTACAAAACATTAGTCTTTAATGGGCATGTAGTCATATGCTAAACACGCATCACTGATCTCTGCTCTCTCTGATCTTTAACAACATGTTGGTATCGGTGAACATTTGAATACTGAAGCTTTGCAAAGACGAGACGTGCTGTGAAGGAGCTGCAGAAAGCACCTGTAAAGAAGTCTTTTGGCCTTAGTACTGGCTTAGCAGGAGTTCCTGGGTTTCACTTACTTTGTATGTACAACTCCGCTCCTGTCTTTTTGCAATGCAACTCATCATCATCACAATGTTTTTTTTCATTAGAAAAATCTATCTACATTTAGAAAAATGTTATTTTTTTGATTAAGTTGCTAACTTGTTCCAGTTTTAATGAAGGAAGAAACTAGTGATAAATAATATTTATATTTCTGAAACATTAAATGTTGCCGTCGTGACTAAGTTTGTATATCTTTAGTCCATGAAACGCAGAATCAGTGGTTTTTATTCCCATGTCCTTCTGCCCACACGTTGACATCTCCTTGGACAAGACATAATGCAAGTACTGTAGTAGTATCTTGAAATTAAATACTCTGAATGGGAGTGGTCCTAGTACTTAGTACTTATTATCTTTATTGTGTTTATTAAAGCTTATATTGAAAATGTGGTGCTGTGGCTTAGCTGGATAAAATGTCTAATCTCAATCACTTCATTTGGGACATGGAAGGACCTTGTTGACCAAATCCAGCAAACCAGCAGTGGTGTTAGGTGTTACTGTGCCTTGATTGGTTAGTCTCCATCTTTTCGAGAAGAGATTATGTGAATGTTTCACGGAATTGTTATTTTCAGACCACTCGCCTTGAAACATTAAAAAGACATCTGGAGAAGGCGTTGTTAATCGTGCCGCGCTGCCAACTTTAAATCACCCGGCTAACACTGTCTAATCTGCCAGCAATAGTTGTCAACAAAATAGTTTAATTTTAAAATATGAAAGTTCTGTTATGAAAGAATATACTCCATTGTTTACCCTGCAAGAATGAGAAATTTGTTCATCCACACAAACTAAGGTTTTTTTTTAGGCCTTAGCAAACCAGTGAAACCAAACTGGAGAAAATTAATCTGTTTATAAAATCAGAATATTGCATGAATCTGCTTCCAGACACAAGTAGGACTTTAAACAAACAAACAAAAAAAAAAAAACAAAAAAAGAAAACTGTTATTCTTTTGCACCATGTTTTGCTTCTTTTCACTTAATATCTTTTCAGTGTTGTTGTTGAAGAGGATTTTTGCTCCACTGTCATGTTATCCATTAAAATTAGGTCTGCATGACAACTCCTGTGTTATTACCTCTAATGAGGGTTTTCAAGTGCCAAGTAAAATGCATTATTTATACATTTGATGAAAGCTCATTTTTAAATAGAAGAGAAAATGTGGCGAGTGTAATATCAAAAAAAGCTTTTTAAAAATAAAAAAAAGGAGTGATATCCAAACGCTGATGCAAGCCCCCTGCAAATTTAGGAGAAATTAAGGTTGACATTAATTTGTTGTAAATCAGCTGAATGCCTTGATTAGTTCTCGACGAGGGTTGATAGTAAGTGAATTCACTTAAGTACTGCATTAAGAATTCCACTTTACTTGAATATTTAATGTTTCTGTCAACATTGTACTTTTACTCTGCAACTTTATTTAAATAACTACAGTTACTAGTTACTTTCAGATACACTACACTCATGACTTGATGAATTGAGTTACCCAGCACCATGTACAGTAAAGCAATTTGAAAACCTTTTAATTCAAAACAAATGATCATCAAATGTGTGTATAATCGTGTTAAAATAAGCTTTAATATTACCAGCTCCACCATTAAAATGATGAACACAATAATGCATCAGTAGTTACTGTTCAGTAATCAATATCATATACATTGGAATTAAGAAGCCATTCTGCATGATTCATTTTACTTTGAGTACTTGAAGTATTTTATGAACTAATAAGTTAGTACGCTGTTACTCCACTCTACTACTTTGCTAATGTACTTAAGTAAATCAATGAGTCTTCCTGCACTGGTTTCAGGTCAGCATGCAGACTCTCTTGCTATTGTTGGGCGACGCACAGTAGCTTAATAGTTAATTATATTCCCGTTAGGATGCTCTTTGCTGGAGCTGTAGGTCTTTTTGTGGCTTGTTGCACTATTTTGTTTCCAAAGCCGATAAGCCTATTTCCTTTGATTACTATTGTATGCCCCAAGGTGTAATTCTGTCCCATTGTGTATTTAAACATAAATGCTACTTTGTTTATTAGGGTGAAATAATTGTTATTGGTTAAAAACAATACCTAGTTTCCTGCAGCTATTAGACTATTCTCTCTTTTCACTGTGATGCTCAACAGCGTAAAACGTTCAGGATAATGAAGCGGTCTACCTCGTCTTACTCGAGTGTAATTGTGTTGTTAAGGCTAATTGCTATATTCCTCACCAAATGTTTGCTATGTCTGACCATTACAGAAAAATCATTCAATAGTAATCCCTTTCAAATTCACTGCGGACCATACGGCCACATTAGGAGTAAATTTGAAGGAAATCCTATTAACTAGAAAAGCGAGTTGAGAGCATACATTTCCTTATGCGCTCATCCACTCACATTAGGATCAGACGTCCACACATATGTAACATTGGTGTAGTCTAACTGGCTTTATGTTTGCTGTCAATCATAGCAATCATGTTAAACAAGGTGTAACAGGGTGTAACTGTGATTTGCATAATTATTACATTCAGCTTCCGAAGAGTGAGGACACGTGTTTGTAACTAGTGCTTTATGGAAACACCTTCTGCTGGAATACACTAACGATGTCAACGACAGTATTTACAGTACACCAGTATACCACCACCATAGGAGTAGTATTCAGCTTTTTACTTCTGTTCAGATGTTTGCACCTATGGTTCTGGCACTTGCATCCTTGGTCCCTGACATTTTTGCCTTGTGACCTCATCAAACATTTGTATGGGTATGTTTTCATTTAGCACTGTTCCATATTGTATCGTCATATTAATAATAAATCACTTCATATATAAATATATACACATATGTTTAGTTGCACGGTCACTTTTTCGTATATGTGCTGTTTCTGTGAACAATAACATGTGGTGTAAGGCAAAGCACACAAGAGTTTTAAGAAGAGGTCACTCTGAAAAGAGATGTTACTCTGTCATTTACAAATGAGTTGGCACCAAATTAGCTGGAATCAAGCCTCTGCAAGTTGTGTCATAAACCAAGTGTTGAAACACATTAAATTTAAATATAGTAATTTGGATTAAATTGTGATAACAATGTGAATATCAATATACATATACTTATACAATACTTTATTGTGATAAAGCATTTTTCCCTGTGGACCAGCTCTAGTTGGTAGATACTAGATACCATATTTTTATCTTAAACACATCTTGGCAACAGGCAGGAAGAGGCTGAATTAAGACCGTGAGTTTGGACAGCAACACAAACCCACTGACAGGAGACCTGTCACCTTAGGAGTAGAGAAGTATTTATATGTGCTTTCTTTTACAGTCTGAGTACTTGTCTAAATGTCTCTGCATCCTAGTGTGAAGCACTAAGTCATTAGCTGATCGTTGCTATAATTTGCCATTAGAAAATATTAACAGCCTCTCAGATAAACTTCTGCAAGTAATGGAGCTCTGCTTTATGAAATGAAAAGACCTTATTTTTATGAAGGCGATTAAGAGCATCTGCACCTTGTAGGAATTTGATGCTGTGCTTTCTAAGCTCTGCGTGACATGGATGCCTCAGTCCATAGCTCATTTATACCCAGCTGCATCTGTCCTCATGGATGCTTTTCCCTCTCCTGCATCTGAGTCTTTCCTCTCTCTCTATTCAACCTCCATCTCCCTTTCTTTCTCCACTTGTGTCTTCTTTTCCCCATCATTATCATCTCCATCTCACTCACTATCTCCCTCTCTCCATCTGTCCCCATATTATGAAATAAAATATGAATCCATTATTCATTCATTCAAACATATCTATCATCACCACATGCTGCACTGTGCCCCTTATCTGCAAAGCTTTTTCTTATTGTGCTTCAGTTATTCACGACTTGTACAGTCCCATCTGAAAACACCGCAACACTGGGGAGTGTTTTTTTAGCGGCGCAAGCACTGACAAGAGTGGTTTGTGAGGCAGTAAAAGTCCCTTTAGGGGATTCTCCTGTCATAACAATAGCAGTGGCGGCTTAAAATAACAGTAGTTTGTGTGTGAGGGTTTATATAAAGCAATAAAACATGGGAACTTGTCAATGCACAGCACAAAAATACTGAATAATTTTTGCAGTAAAGAGCAGGTGCTGCCATGAGGGAGGTCATGTTATCAACTGCCACAGCTCGGATACACCTGCCTTATATAGTTTTTTTTTAATCTTTATATTCAATTTGAAGACAACAAACAAACACAACTAATGGACGCAACGTAGCCACGAGCACGTTCACTTTCCAATCAGAAACTCCTGATATATCCCACGTCCAGCCCCGACTGAGAGGCTGATCTCAGCTGAACACGTTCTCTTTGTTTCCAAAGAATTCTTGGCTGTAGGTCAGCGCTTGTCAGACAGAAAGTTTCCAGGTGAAAAAACAATCTGGCTTCACTCTCCAAGTTCCATAAGCCGAACATCTGGTAATCAGCAAAGTGCTTCATCCACTGTCCGCTTCCTCATTCCCCAACATGAACGAGCAGTGCTGCGTTTGCTGTGTAATTAATTCCTTTGCCAAAAAGGTTCTTCAAACGGGATATCAGACATAATACAAGCAGACAGGAGGTCAGGGCTGCAGTAATACGTGTCCTTTTGTCTCTGTGCAGAATGTTGGAGGATGACCTGAAGATCAGCAGCGATGAGGAAGAGGCAGAGCAGCAGGTGAGCCCCCTCTGCCGTCCACCCATTCTCTCATCTGCATACACACATCATCCTTCACTTCATTCACGTCAATACACACTCAAAGCAAATGTGCCATAAGGCTTCAGAACAGGTGACACTGTTGTGATTCCTGATCTAACACATTTACTTGTTTAAAACCAAGCAAAAAAAAAAACAAAAAAGACACATCATCATATGTACATTGTACCTGCTCTCTGAACTTCACATTTTAAAAGTTCAGAAATTGTATCTTCACCCTGGCGAGCAAACTTCGGAGAACATTGTTCAGCCCAAAACACAGAGAAGTTTCGAGTGTGTTCCACCCCCGTTTTTTTACCAGCACACCCACTTTCAGCACAGATCTCCAACTTATGTTTATTTTTAATGCCACCAGCCACCAGCGCACTGAGCAACTACACACAGCCGTCAGCATTGTGCTCACTCTGTGAGCATGTCGAAGCTGAGAAGGTTGAACAAGAACAACACACGTTCACGTAGGTTTCAACTAAACAATGTAAAGACCACTTCTATAATCTTTAGTAAATAATTACAAATATCTAAATGTGTTTTATGTCATCATAATTTCTCAACTGGATACTTTTAATTTAACCTTGAATCTCACATTGTCCTAAATGTTATGTTGTTCATCAATAACCCCAAGACAATTTAACTTCAAATCTTCAAGTCAAAAAGTGCTTTAAAATTAACTGTAAATTCTCGTTAAAAATACCGGTTATAGTTTACTGATGTAACTTATCCACATCTGCATGGCTGATGCTGGGCGTATACACCACAATAAGTTTAATTATAATAAATACATATATCTATAAAATAAAAGTAAATAATACGCTTAATTAAAGTGTAAGCAATAACTAACCACGAATTCATAACCTAATCCAAAATCAAGTTCAAAGTCAATGTTTGCCAACAGCTGATTGCAGCGTCATTTTCATCGTTATCATTAAAATTGCTTTATTCATTGATCAAGCTATGTAGTGATCATCATTTTATTGGAAATGTCTCATTATTCCAGCGGTACAAGAGTAGTTGTAACGACAAGTCAATATGTGAACCTTTGAAAAGCCATACAAGCTGTACCGTGGGTCATGGGCTGCCAGACCTCGGAAAGGATGCATCCTCCTCGCTTTTTAGTGTTTTAGCTCTTTTATTTAAGTGTCTATTGACTGGGCTTGGGTTCATTACTCCGGGGCACATGTGTGCTGCAGTTATCCTGCTCCTCTTGTTTTGTTTTTCAGTATGAAAATTGGCATGGTGGCCCTCTCTCCTCTAATCACTATCATCATGCACTAATGATGCCAGAGATGAGTTCAAAGCAGTCAGTGGGGGTCGTGCTGCTGCCCCCTTCCCCACTGTGCAGACTGATATCAGCACTCATCAAAGAGTCCATGAGATATTTTCTGTTAATGAAAAGATACCAATTTCTCTCATCCCCTAAAAACTAGCCTTCTGATTGTATAATTACCATGATGGTAGATGTCATAATTATAAATCATAGCAGGTCATTTAAAGTGGTTTCACTTATAATAACTATGCTGAAAGTGGATCTGTTCATTACAGATAGCTAAGGTCCATTCAATCTATACCAAGTTGCTTTCTTCAATCATAGGACTTGATTATTATTCTTGGTATCTGAATGAAAAGAGTAGGTATAAAAAGAAATATGATATGATATATATGCGGAAAATATATTAGTTTATGTGTCTTCCTGTATAACGCTGACATCATTTTGATGACTCATCTTAAACTTAAGGGGCATGGACATAGTTTTATGCACAAATTTACAAAACCATAACCTGAGTTATAATTTAGTTTAGCTTTCCTTTTAAAATAAGTTAACATGTCAGCCTCACATCAAATCCATCTAAATAGTCCTATATGTACAAGCAACAGAAGTCATTTAATAAGTTTAAATTGCAGTTTTGAGGTGAGATATTTGTTTGACACTAGGGTTTTCTTTTAGTGCACGCATGAGACAGACAGGGTGAGAAAAGTGATGTATCAGCTAAACAGATCGGCATTAGTTGATTTATTTGCCGCTGGCATTCAGTAACTTGCTAGGCTGCAAATGTTTAGGGTCGGAGATTGTAATTAGAGCTTAAAATTAATGGAATCTAAAGCTGGCCTGGCTCTGGTGAACTCTATTTAGTCAAACTATCTTTCCTAACTATGCATTGTGTCTGCTGGGCATGGTTTTGCAAAGGAAGTGGTGGATTCATTGCTGATACAAATGTCAACAAACATATAGCAGAAGTGTGGACTATAAGCTAGTCTAAAGACCCAAACATCGATCTGCTGAATACAACCCACATGCTACATGTGATTGATAAAAGTCTGGATACATCCTTACATTTTGGATGATTAATCCAAAATATGGCTTTACTGAAAAAGCATAAAAACACAGTGTTGCCAAGAGATGATCATACAATTAACACCGGAGATTAGAACTTGTTTTTTCAAGAAAATGTTTTGTTTATTGTCACTGTGTCTTTTGTGGATTTGAACATGTTTGTGAAGAACTATTCTTTTAAGTCTCCTCCACACTCTGTCCCTTTGCATTTTTATCTCTGTCATCCGTCTCTTCCTCTTTGACCCTGCAAGACAGAGTGATTAAAATAAACGCAGAGGAAAGTGAGAAAGAAAGAAAGGGAGAGAGTAAGTTACTGGGACAAAGAGAAAGACAAAGACAGACGAGACAGGCTGATAACAATGCAAACAGGAGGCAAAGATAAAGAGAGAAGGAAAACAAGACTGGGCGAGAGACAAAGAGACAGAGTGAGAATGATGCAGTGAGAGAGAGGCTCAGATGAATTCTGTGGCATTTTTCTGTGCATGCTGTTAACAGGCTTATAGCAAATGAGTGCATGGTGTATTATCAAGCTTTTATAGCCCGAAGTAAAACACAACACACATTCATAATCAAATACACAGATGTGCGTGTATTACACACAGTCACCCATACACACATACAAGCACATACAGACAACCCATGCAGACTTATACTCACAAGAATTTATGCCAGCAAACACATAAATATAAACACACGCTGACAGTTTCTCTCTCTCTCTCAAACTCACACACACACACACACACACGCACACACACACAGACAGACACTGTCATTAGTATGCTGGGGCATAGCACTGTGAGGGCAGCAGAGGAGTATGATGAATATGTTTTTGGCACACAGCAAAGAGATGGAGGAAAAAAAGAGAATTGAAAGAAAGAGCAGAAAAAGAGGGATGGAGGAAACGATGGCGAAGAGGAGCAGAAACCAGAGATAGTAGGAAAGAGAGAGACGTTCCTAATGACTTTAGACACTGACAGAAAAACAGCAACCCAATTATTGCTGCAGGACTGTCCTTTGTCTCTCTATCTCCCTGCATTTCTCCCTTTTCTCTCCGCGAGCTTGTGATGACAGATCACCTTGGTCAGAGCAAAGGCACAGCTTTAAAGCTTTGTCTATATGAAAGTACAGTGACCGACTGGTAGAAAGGTCTGGCACACTGCACACGTAGGTAGCTGCAGCAACGTGTGGACAGGTTTTGGGTGGATTTTCTATACATGTGTATTATAGCCTTTGCTTTGCACACATTTGACTGCATTGCTAATTTAACTTCAAATTGATTTTTTTGTACAGTTATGGTTTTAGCTGCGTAGCGACGAACTTTCAACAATCTCCATACAGACGCTAAAACCAACAATCAGTTGCCTGATGTACATCTTAGCTGATTCATCTGTGCCTTTAATTGTTGTCCAAAAAACTATTAAAAAAAAAAAAAAACACATCAGCGAGACACACTGCTCCACTGGGTGGTATAATTGTCTTTTTCAATACACTTAAATCCTCTGAATCACCACAATGGTGCACAGACGTGTGAAGTACATTAAGCTGCAAAAGTTTGCATCCCATGGTATTGAAGTGGCAATCATTTATCAAGGGGGTGCAAACTTGTGCATCTAGATGTGAGCAAAAGGCAACTGTGGATTTCTGAAATCTTTATGGATTCTCTGTGTCTCTGCTTGCTTATCGTGTTTAATTTAATTATTATGGAGGTAATTGTAGAGGTTGCATCTCAGATCTTCACTCGAGTTGTGTCTACAGATTACAGAAGGTGCAGGGTGTCCAGGAAAAGGCCAATTCCAGCAGCTACTAATCGACCTTGAGACAGAGATAACTTGTAACAGATGACCAGAGCAAACTCAAACCCAGCACAAAGTATAGCAAACAAGAGTGTGTGAGGCCCAGAAAGACATCGATCAATAAGTTCAAAAGGTTACTGAGTAAACAGATGCTGAAAGGGATGATATCCTGTAGGCTTAAGGGCAGGTGAATAAACAGAGGAATCTCAGAATGCGGTTGGCATGTGGCAAAGTAAAAACGCAACCTGGTATTGTGCATCGCCGTCGTAATGTCTACAGTTCTCAATATGCAAAATGTCATTTCTGAACAGTGTCAGATGTCAGGGTGAGTATTGTAGTCTTCAGTGGGCCAACTGTGGTAAATCCAGCCGGCAGCCGATGGAAAGATGTTTAAATTTGGGATAGAAAGTGTCTTTGTTTTGCACAAGTAAAAACCCCTCAGCTGCTGCGTTTCCAGCCGTGTAACTTATGCGCAAGAGTTGCATCAGAAATTCAGGATTTTGAACCCGATTTTCAGGTGTTAGAAAATGCTCTACAAAGTCTCTCGCGCAAAGCAAAGCGACGCGATATAGACAAGCGAAGAATTCATTGTTCAGTTACCGTTCAAGATGGTGCGGGGGTGGTGAGAGCCTTGTTAAAACTGTATCGCTAGGCCTGATGTGCAAGACTCGGCTGTCTTGCACCCACATGAGAACGAGGGAAGAAGAGGATGTGGAGATTTTAACAAATGAACTTATCATAAACACACAATCACACAGTGTACTGAGCCTTCTTGTCTCTGAGGCTTAAAGGTTGGAATTGTCTTCGTTTTGCTTGTCCTTTTCATCGGGAACAATACCAACAGCCGTGTTGTTACAGTGGAGTTTGTATGAACAAATACTGGATGGTTTGTTCTTTATTTAAAATCCAAGTAAAGCCGCCAGCCAGCTACATATATTCACACATAGATCATCTTCACGAACCCTGCAAGTCGTCCAAAGCCAAAGATCTGAGGAGGTTTGTTGTTCTGACCTGCAGCTACGCATCGATCTATCAGAAACTTCACTGGTCCAGTTAATCACTTTATTCCTACAGAGAGAGTGAGAGAGACAAACAACAAGCCAGAGGCAAGAAAAAGGCCTCGTTCTTGTTTAAATTATTTTAATTATTGGGTTTCAGTGATTAAAGATGAATTAATGACTGATATATGCAGAAATTGAGTTTACTGTTTTTGTTTTGTTATTCTAATTGATGTAGTCATGTGCAAAATTGACTCGGAGTTGACAGAGGGAGGAAGAGAGGATGAGAGGGAGAAGAAGGGGGGAGGAAAAGCTTCACTGACAAAATTAATCACTTTATTCTTTTACTGAAAGGAGAAATAACGAGGTAAAAGGAGAGTGTAGGGAGGAAACAAGGGAGGCAGGGGATACGCGAAGAGAAGATAAAGACAAAATGGTTTTTCATAACAAGAAAACCTCTCTTTTATGAGACGAGGGACTTTATTCCGTAAACAGGCCTACCGGTCCTGGGGTCGGTGGTTCGATCCCTTCCTCCTCCTGTTTATATGTTGAGATGTCCCTGGACGAGATGTATATCCTCACGTTGGTCCAAGTGAAAAGTGCTATAACTATTTACCCTTTAAATTACTTTTTTTTCCTGAAAATGTTGCTAATAATTTGCAAATAAATAGCTCAATATATGTTCAATATTGTCTTAGTATATAATATATATGTATATATGATAGTTCAGTATTATTGTTATTAGCAGATAGTAGTAGAAATACTGTAGATAGATCATAAATGCTGCATGAATTTTACATTTTAAAGATGTTATAGATTTTGAACAAATCTGACAAATCTGCTCTTGTCTAAGCAAATCTTTCAAACTCATTCTCCATGTTCTGTTATTGTGCAGTTATATCTATAGTTTTTATATCTCACCACAGTCATTATTTCTCCATTATTTCGATGACTTTTTTGTTAATTAAAAAACGTAAAAGAAAAGGTTGATAATGAAATGAAATGAAACTTACTACAAAGTTATAAAATATCTGGAGATAAAAAGCCTCCAGCTGAAAACACACTTTTATCTCTGTGTATGTGTATTGACAGGTGTCTGACAAGCCCAAAGCCAGAGGCACAGCCCTAAGGTAAGACAAACTCTGTAATAACAGTGGGATTTCTTTCTTTGAATCACATATCTATTATGGTGTCGTGAATTGTCATTCAAGATGTCATTTGTTACATTTTAATCACTGGTCTGCTGTTGGCTGTTTAGCTAAAGCCTCATTCCTCTGTGTTGGTGGCCAGCGTGTCTTTGGCAGAGTGTGTAAAGTCAATGCAGTGTGACTTTCCGTATCAGCCAAATAGCAAGCTATAAATAAATGTTCTTTGCCCTGAAACACATAATTGAGGCAGCCATGGCCAGTGTTGGACAGTTCCCTGGAATTTTTTTTTTTTGCTTTAGTTCTTGTTGAAAGCACTGCTGAGGTCAGAGACTTCACTGCGACTGAGCCCAGAGCCAGTGTCCTAACCCTCGGTGGAGGTGCCCAGGTGCATTATTTGTTCTTTAATCCGAGGGATGAGGAGGTGAAGGTTACTGATGCTGCATAAATGTTTCAGTGCCGATCCAAGATTCTTTCCAGATTAAGTGATTTTTTTTTTATTTTGTTTTTTAAAGGGTATTTCAGATACAAGCACTGTGGATTTTTCTGGAGGTGTAGTGTGTCTAATTCAGTGAAACATCTGTGATAGCAGGTGCCCACTTGACAACCTCAGTCGCCAGCTTCCAATCACACACTCAACTGTGCACCGTTTAAAATTAGGCACCAGATGTCCTCTATACTATATCTAGGTTAAATCTAAACTCCTGCACGCTCACCTGGGGCTATCGCGGCTCAAAGAACGAAATACTGACATGTAGCATCGTACATACAACCGCACAACACTACATACAGTACAGTGTACACATAATGACAGAAGGTCAGTGAAAAGGATTTTGTCAGGCCTCTTCCAATAAAAGTAGTTACTTTATAGCCTAAGCAGATATGTTCATCCAAAAACAGTCAGCATATGGTGAACACATGGGTGAATATTAATGTGGTTGTGCGAGTGAAACAACTTGTTCAGAGGAGAGCAGAGCCTCCTTCTTTTAATATTGTTATGAAACATTTCAAGCATTTTACTCCAGGTTGTTGTCTTTGACATCATAACATGAAAGTACAAGTTTGAGGTATGTGAGTATGATCATGCCACTTTATACTTTTACTTCACGTTATTTCAGAGAGGAACATTTAACTTTTTCTTTTCATTTTCATTTCTTTAAAAATTCCATTTCTATTTAGCTATTTTAAGTTAATTCCTTGCAGATTAAGCTGGTCTATACAATCCAATCCAACAAACTAGGAGTATTTCTAAACAGCCTAACAATTTGTAGTATATGAAAGTAGCTACATTGTGACCCACTAAAACTTAAAATGCTGCTTATGGATAATAATAAACCAATAATGTCCATATTATTTTTAAAGAGAGCCTCCCATCATTGTGAATTCAGCATAGTAATAATAATAATGATAATGAGGAATGATTTACTGACTCCCTCTGCTCTGAATTTGTCATTTGTAGTAAGGTAAATAAAAACGGTGAGAGACAATGTAGATGATTTGTGTTTGTCATTTCTGGAGGTGAGTCCCTTTACATTATTTCAAACGCTTGCCTATTTCTCATTCAGCGCTGTGTGGTCTACACATTGTCTTTGTGTAACATCTTGGGGGAAAATATGTCACCCAATTAATCATTAGAAGAAATGTTAGTTGCATTTGTAACATCACAGAACATTGGAGAGAATTAGTGTAAACAGCTGATTTCGGCTTCGAGATCAATTTTTCATCTTTTGCTTGGAATGTGTTGCAAAGCCCAGACTGGTGCATAAGAATATAAGAATCTTTTATAAATGAGGC
The DNA here is from genome assembly GCF_033026475.1 of Channa argus. Classification (NCBI taxonomy): domain Eukaryota; kingdom Metazoa; phylum Chordata; class Actinopteri; order Anabantiformes; family Channidae; genus Channa; species Channa argus. Next base: position 6,513,894 of record NC_090206.1, read on the forward strand.
TCGTTGTGTTCACAGTCTGAGGGCATTAGTATGCAAGTCTGGAGTGTGACTGTGTGTGTGTCTGTGTGTGTGTGTGTGTGTGTGTGTGTGTGTAAGAGAGAAAGTGAGAGACAGACAGCGAGAGAGAGAGAGAGTGTGCCGTGTGTGCCCCAGGCCATGTGTTGCTCTGCTACCGCTAATGAGCCCATTCACTCTGCAGCCCAATCTACTGAACACCACACACACACACACACACACACACGCACACACACACACACGCACACATATATCCACAGGGACGCTGGGACTAGAGATGCTGCGAGCGATCCACTGGCTATATCCCCCATGAAAAGCAACACACACATTTCCGCGCACACTCTCTCTCCCACACTCCTCGCACCATCCATATTTTTTAAATCCTTGCACTGACAACCTCACCCACATACCAATCATTATTCTGATACCACACAAACACAGATACAACCACCAACCCCATCCTTACCTCTGCAGTGTATATTAGACTGCATCATTTTTTATATTACTGCTCTATAATCTTGAAAATCTTCACACTATCTGCGTCCCTGTTTTTTCATTATGGCTTTTGTGCATCTTTCATAATATCTACCCTGGTAGAAAAAAAAGCTGCCTCAAGGTTTATGGATTTGCCTTAATCCTTTTAGTAGAAATATTACTAGTAATTAAAGAACCAACAGCAATGAAGAGGGTAATCATAGTAGGAGAGCTATCGTTACAGTTTAACAGAGGAGAGACGAATGCACTGGCATTTAAGATCAGTGACATAAACAGGCTGCTGATGTTAATTATCCAGTTAATGTCCTGTGGTGTTTTTTGGAATAGAAGAACAATCTAATTTGATGAGGAAACGTATACAACTAGTAGGTGCTTGTCTGTCTTACTCAAGTTTGTTTCACTCTAAATGTGTTGACAGGGGAAAACAAATATGCGAGTGGATGTAAAATAGGCTCAGATTGGTTCTGGGCAGCAGATATTGACCTGGACAGTGTGACTTTAAAATGTTCCAGGTTGTGCTCATTGGAGTTGTAGTGTTGTGGTGTCGCACTTCGTTGTGGAGCCATCGATAGCCCAACAGCTAATAAGCCGGGCTAGTTTGATTTTGCTCTAGATTCTCAGTTGCTCAGTTTCATCAAATATTGTCATTGTCAAACTAGTTGGCTACTGATAGTCGGTGGTGAAAATTTGGGAGTTGAACTTGATGAAAAAGGTTCTTGCAGTTTTACTTTGCCCCTGTGATGTTTACTGGATTAAAATGCTCTGAAGTCTTGCTGTACTGTATTTGCTGGTGTAAAAAAAAAAGAATTTTGGATTAGACTTACTGGCAGCGTATTTGGAGCCTTTGAGTGTTTACTGCTGCACTCTGGTTTGTTTGGCCTGGTGAAATCAATGCCTTTAAAAAAGGCCTAAAATCAGATACCACAGAGACCCCTGAAAATGCTGCCTCACTCTTTTTCCAAGCGTTGGTGAAAACCTTTAAACCACAAGGCTTTATGGGTAAATTATAGACATCTTACTATAAAGTCTACTACTTATTAGATCTCAGCTTCCACTGTAACAACACCAACTCAGAACACAAGTGTACTTGTTAATCAATATCTAGACCTCTCAATAACAAACGGATAATTAAAGAGCAGGAGTGTTAACCTGCTGTCTCACTTCACTTGCCCTGTAATGAAATTGACCAGAGACATATGATCGGGAGCACCATCATGTTGGTAGGGGGAAAAAAACAGAGACAGGTTCAGCACGTGTGGGTGTAGATGTCAGTCAGGAGAAACAAATGTGACATCAGTTCAAAGTGCAACACTTCTTCAAACAGTGTCACACTGTTGCTGCCACGGAGAGTTACAATACATGCAGTATGTAGGAATGGAAACCTATTATAGCCTCCCCTACAGTACTGCCCCAGGCAAACACATCCACACACAGCCACAAATACACACATTGTTGAATGCTGAAACCTGAAACCAGAAGCATTTTCACCAGAAAAGGGGGAAAACTCTTTATTTTTCACATCTAAAATGTCATAATCTATGACACAAGGAAAGGTTCATAACAAATATGAGTTTTTTAGGTACAAAACATGCAATCAGCTTTTGGGACTTAATCCACAGATGGTCCTGTGTGTGAGAATATTTGTTCTATTTGATCAGACACGTACAGCATAGTACACAAATACCATAATGCATGCAGTGTGCATAGTGGGTCCAGCTCTTAATGTGTTGTACCATGGATAGGGATCACACGCAGGTCTGCACAGGATTGTTTTATAACATTTTATTGCAACGCATCAGCCATAACATCAGCACAACCGTGCTGCAAATGCAGAAAAACAAAGCATCCTCAGGGTCTCTTTTGTGTAAGAGCCCTGCTACATCCCACACAAATCTTACCAGGGTTCTTTTTTAATTCACAGATTTGTGTGTAACACTGAATATAACTTTTGTTTTAACTTCAAAATAAATCTATTTACATTTACTTTATCATATCACACATTTATATAGCTGCAACGGGTGCGAAAGGGTGCAGAGTCTAAAGTGAACAATAGAGAATGTGACGATATACATCACACTGTGTCTACTGTTGGTTGGACACGAGCACCATCTTGGGAGATTTCCCATGTCTTTCTGTGGGTGAGTTTGTGTTGTGTCATCATTCTGAAAAGCATCTCCACCAAAGGTCAGAACTGCTGCCATAGTAGGTCATATCTTTCATGGAGCCAACGGAGATCTAGAATACTGTAGGTCTATCGTCATTACATTTTCAAAGTAATTGCTATTTCTGTTTAATTTCTTTCTTTTCTTTATCTTCATCTATGCACATTTAAATGATTAAAAAAACGTTTTTGGTCCTCACTATATGGCAAGTACAAGAGCACACACACACATATATATATATATATACCCACACAAACAGTTATTGATCTCATTCATCATTGATTGACACTGATACTCGTTATTCGCATCTGTCTTGTCATTGAGTCAAACATACTGTACATAAGTAAAAGCTGCGATAATCCCGTCGTATTTCTCTACATACCCCAGCGAGGCACACATGGGAATATGCACCTATACATACAAAAAACATGTACTGTAACCTACACACAAATGAGAGCGTGAGTGATTGAGGGAGAGACAGAGAAACAGAGAGCGATTGTAAAGCCAGCTGTGCAGCGGGAAGCCCTGCCAAGTGGAGGGCAGAACCAGCGAGCTGAAGGCTGATGATAAGATGACAGATGAACTGAGCCCAGATGGCCTCCACATCTTTACTCCACTGTCCCACAATACGGAAACAAATCTACACATTTTCACTCACTTTCTTAGTTATTTTAACAACCTGTGTTTAACCTTGTTTTCCAACACGATGCTCCTGCTTCACACTCTGTTGCATCTTGTCTCTGCTGGCTCAAAGCCATTCAGCCATTGTCATCAGAGGTTGATCAATTCCGTTTTGTTAGCGGAAGCGACCGGGAGGAGAAAAAAAGCTGTAGACATCTATTGTCTGTTGATTGTCGTCCTCGTGTTCAGTTCCTGTTTGTTAATTAAAGGTGATACGCTCCAAAATGAACCATACAATATAACACACAGATGGACCTTGGATGGAGACGCTCAGAATGATATTATTGCTAATTTTATTCTAAAATCACGTATGAGGAGTTGGACAATATCCATCTATTGCATCCATTTAGGCAGGATTTTAGAAATTAGGAGTTAAAAACCTGAATCTCCCTGCACACCCACACTCACAGAGGAACTGTTTGACAAACCACCAGTAGTTCAAGAAATGCTCTACACTCTTAACGATAATAGCAAGGACAGCTGAGGCTGAGTTCATGTGGAAGACCAGAACCTTGAAGATAACGGGTGCTAGGCAAGATATTCACCAGAGTCAAGGTCGAACATGCAAAGCCTCGATCTGAAGAGGGAAACTGCTGCTCGCATCTCGACTCAGGTGATTAAACAGCTGATATGTGGAGAGAGGAGCATGACATGCGAACACATCCTGTGAAGACTGATGACTTTACCTCTGTTCCATAGAAATTACATTTATCTCCTGTCAATTGGTCTGGCCAAACACATTTTTGAGGGGACGTATGAATTCTGTTTACCGACTACTTAATGCTGTGTTTTCTGTCGCAGTTGTAGGAGGCGGTCAGGGTTAGCGGTGAGGAAATAAAGTGCAGGGATCACAAAAAATACCTTTTACTTGGGACTGTGATCTCGGTAAATCAAGTGGTTTGCGTCGTTTTAACACAACCAATATTTGTAGTAAACACTTTGCTGACATGTTCAGTCCAGACAGTACATGGATTTGCATGATCCTCATTAAAGAAATACACAAATGGCAGCGGATCATCTCCTTACACAGCGTCAGAGCCTGACACATGCATGTGTGCACACTGGCACCAGTGTTAACGCTGATAAACAACGTGTCTGTAGCTACGAAACAGCAGAGGTGAAAACAATCAACTTTAAGTTTCGAACTTCTCAGGAGTCTCTCTGGCGTAATGTAAAAAGACATTATTTGCTTTGTGCCAGTTCTCCACTTGACCTCGCTGACGGTTCCAATCACGAACACTGGCAGCTTTGTGAAGTCACTGTAGACCAAAGTGCAGCTTGGCTGCAGCCCATAAGTATGTGGGAGTCCTGTGGATCTTGTGAGGCCCACTGGACATATCAAGCCAACAGATCATTTTGTCAAGGTTGTAAGGCTTTCATTTCCCGTGTTGTGCCTGTGATTTTATCACACAAATAAACAGACAGACACCAAAGCCTCCACTGGAGCCTGAAGATCTGAGAAAGACTATTTTGTAAGTCCTATCTGTGTTACTTATGCAGCGTTGACACAGGCACACACACACACAAGAAACAGAGGATGTAAGCTTTGTGTACTAAATAAGCAACAGGATTTATACTGATGTATAAGATAAAAGTAGAAGCTGTTTGAATCACACCCACACAATGAATGAAACTCTGGGACTGTCTGTGTTTCACTTTTATACACTGGCCGTACATGTGTCTGTAATCGAAATAAAAAGAGGTTTTATATCAGTCGAGCTATGCAGATATAATGCTACGCTAAATTTTGATCATATTCACTTCAGGATGAAGTTAATACATCTTAACTTTTACAAAACATCATGTATTTCAAATCTAAAAGTAGTCAGCTTGCACCAGCTGGTGTTGCTTTATAATTTGGCACCGACTATGGCATTAAATTATTTTTGACAGCTGATGGCTGATTCCTGGGGGGGGGGGGGGGGGGGGGGGGGGGCAATAGAGGAAAGTGAGCCAGATGTAATGCTTTCGCACACTTACTCGTCTCCTTTCATCTTGTTCCTCCAAAACATACTGTTTATGTTGCCAGAGTAAAACAGGGTAGAGAGCACTCAACTGAGAATCCCAAGACACTGCTGTCCTTTAAATTCACATGCTGCTACTTAAACAGAAAACAAAAACGTATCATTGCGGCAAGCACGCACTTGTCTCACTTTATCTTTTGGCAAATGAGGGGGGTGAATGCCATAAAAAGACCACCATCAAACGTGTCATTTGTGTCCTCGACCCATTGGAGAGTTCCTCTCATCCAGTGAAAGAGACATTTCATGTGTCTGCACACTTAAATCATTTATTCTCCTATATGCTGCCTCAGGGTCGGGGCTCTGGGCTCATTTATAGCAACACTCAGCCCCCCTGAAAAGCCCTTCTTATCGAGTATTTACAGCACTAATGAATAGAGTGAGAACAGCACAGTTTTACAAGGCACACAGTCAACTGATGTTTCTTTTGACCTTTATTTTCTTGCCAAGTGTCTTACAGACAATGTGGGCTAGCCCACCAGGGGAAGTGATTTGTTTGTCAGAGCTACAATGTAGGCACTTGTCAAACAACAAGGTGCTCTGGATGAAAGCATCCACCAGATGATATCATTTTTGGGGGCACGGTACAAAGCAGTTGTGCTTGTGGTAAACTGCCTCAATAACTCCTAATCAGTTTGAGATGAGAAGCCCAGAGTTATTCTCCAGCAAAAATTTGCACATGAGTGTTATGTTAGTTACTTTACATTTTCACTTAAACACAAATGTTTATGGCCAGAGGAACAGTGTACTGAAGGTCATGTCTTTTATGTTTTATTCAGTTACATACTTGATTTTCTTGGGAAGTTTCTTAGAAATAACTGTGTGTTCTGGCCGTAAATACTAGGAAAGAGCGGCAAAGAAAGACGTATGTGTGCGTGTTATGCTAAGGAGAGAAGGAAACTCTTGTCCAAAAAAAATGGAGGCTGCAGAAGGCAGAAGTTTTCATGCAAATTTAGTGCAAATTTTAAAAGAACCATAAAAACGAGCCAAACATACAAAGTCATTTGCAAATATTAGGAGACTCCTGTATTGAGAAAAGTTGTTGGTGGTAATTCTCCACTGAGGTGTCATTAAACCATCACAAAAAAAGGAACAGAGAGATTATTAAGGGCACCATCAACCCACTAGTGAGGAAGATAATGTGAAAATATGGAAGGTTACAATTTCCTCATAAGTTAATGTACATTAGATGTTAGACGATATTGTGACTTTTTTATTTCCATTGGCAAAATAAACAGATGGATTTGGACATACTGACTGCAGTTCTCAATATCACAGCCTTTGTAAACATCTCGGCTCCAACTGTGGGTCTATTTAAAAAGGTTTATCATTTCTTAGATAAATTAAAAAAAAGTCATAAACAGTATTTGTGCCACAGCCTGGTTAGTATCTTGTTTGGACCTGAATCAAGAATAGTAATGAGTCTTCTGCCTCTGACTCACAAGAGCCTTGGTTCTTTTTGCTTGCACATCAAACAATTCTTTAAAGCCAATAAAGGACATAAAACAGACCTAAACAGAAGTCCAAGATACGTCTGCTATCACCATCTGTCTGACATCTCTTCCAGAGTTTTCCAGTAATCCGTGTGTGAACAGACTGTTCTCTGTGAAAAGCTGAAACTGTGTTTGACAGTTCGGATCCCAAAAACGTCACATCTCAGTGAATTTAACACATCATGTGTCAGACTCCATCCCATTGTCATATCAGCCAGTGATACTGACTTATAGACATTAGGCCTGCTGTATATTACAGTAAAGTCCAATGTGAAGGGGGTAGAAGTACACAAACTCAGTACTTAAGTAAAATTTCAAGTACTCCATTAAATTGAGTAGCACCTCAAATTCTTTACTTGATTTTTTACCTGAAGAGCAAACGTGCATGCATCATCTCACATAAAGTGGAAAAGTATAAGTACTCCAATGTATTTTCAATAGTGCATAAATTTGAATCTGTTGACAACATGAATACATTTAGTCCATATTAATTCAACAAACTTATGGCCAGAAAATTATGGCAAAGAAAAGTTAGAATATTTAATTAAAAATAGAGGCCATCGTTACCTAGTGGTGTGGAACAAAATCGGCGCAGCTCGTAAAGTTTGAAGAGACTTTAACCAATTTTTGTACAGGTGGTAATCAATAATCATAATGATTTATTAGTTCAGTAGTTTTTGTGTGAAGAACCTTAGCTGAAAAGTGGCAAGTAACTAAAGCTGTAAAATGTTTGTAGTGAAGTAAAAGTACAATATTTTCATACAGATTATGGTAAAAGGGTAAAATACTACCAGTATTTGCAGCTGGTCCACAGACCTGGTGGATGCACAACTCTTTGTAGAGAATTGATCTATAGGTTCCAGACCAACAACTTGTTGTTCCAATACTTGCAGTAAACACGTGGATAATATAAATAATGTATTTATAAAGGTTGATAGAACCCAAAAGCGAGTAGAAACCAACACACCTGCTGTACAATGTTTACACACAGAAACTGGGAAAGTTTTAAAGAGCTGGTCGTGTGGAAAAAGATTTGGGGGAGGATCCAGGTCATGACCTCCTGTGCTATGTCTGCTGTGTTTCAGAATTATTTACAGTTTTGAATTTATCCATTCACATCTCAAACCGTCGCCATTACTTTGGTATGTTGGTCCCCAAGATGATGATATGCATTATTCATTAGGTCCTCTTCCCATTGACTGCTTGTAAAGGTGGAGGCCCCTCCTTGAGACAATCAGGTTAATAGCAGGGTTTGGATTCAAAATACTTATGTACGGCTGGTGCTAGAAGTTGGTTTGGGCTTGGGCTAGAAGAGTGCACACATTTGCATATGTGTGCATTGACAGTGCACATCCACAGAAGGTCACCACATACATGTACACAGGAACATGTTCCAACAGCCTCATCTTGTTGTACGTCTTTGCCCCGTCTGCAATGATATACTGCCAGTTTTTTGTTTGTACCCACTTGGCCTCGTCAGAGCATTTCCCCAGGGCAGACTAAAGATTATCTAATAGATGTTTCAAAGACCTGACATCAACAACTACATCAGTATATACAAATTTTTTACAGCACAACGCTCCCTGCGTTTGTTGTGTAAAATCAGATCCTAACTTGCCATTAAAACAGTTTCTGAAGCTGCTGTAATATGTTTTCCAAATGCACAAAAGGGGGCGATTGCATGGAGGGTCTGCATAAAGAAGACTTAAACACATGCACACACACACACACACACACACGCATTATATACAGGAGTTTAACCCAATGTTTTGCAAATATTGTTTCAACTGTGATGCTAATAGAGCAAGCTGAGGAGAAAATGTAATTGAAATTAAAAAAGAAAGCACAGAAAAGAAAAAGAGATGAGATGAGAAATGATAGAAGATAAAAAACAGGGCAGCGGCTGCATTTATACAGTATCTGTCACTGCATTTGTGTGTGTGTGTGAGAGCGCACACACACGCGTTGCCTGAGGAACAGTTGATGGATTTGCTGCTTGACTGCTCACACAGATTGGTGCCTGCTGTGATGGCAGCCTTGAACTGAAATTACACGCACACACACACGCACACACACACACACATAAAGAGAACTACACATAATTGCAATTTCTGTGTGTGTGTGTGTGTATTTGTGTGTATTCTTAAGTTAGGACAAGGGGGTGTGTTGCCTCTAGGAGGCCATTTCAAAGCACTGTGAAAGGATGGATGAACACAAGGCCAACTGAAGGACCAGAGAAGATGAGACAATTGAACAGTTAAAATTGAATGCTGTGTTTATGTGTTTAATAACGGAGGCTTATTATATTCTAGGTCAATTTACTCAGTTTTATTAAATCAGTAACAAGGTGCCTGGCTACTCAAATGACTGTACTTTTTATAAAGTGGTTAAATGAGATTTTAAAAACCAGCAGAAGATTAATTTAAACACCATAGAAAGAGTTCTGTCTTACTTAACGGTTTGATGAGATGTTCTTCTAATTGAGGCTTTTAGAGCAGTTTAGTAATTATCTCATTTTCAATGAGATAATTCCCCTTTCTGTAAACTTCATGCCTGAGATAAATGTGTTGTCTGACATTTCTGGCAAACCCGTGGGTTTTGGTCCAATAGACTGGACTGTAGAGGAGTTATACTGAGGAGCACAGCAGGTTTTGCCAACCAATGAATGTCCAGCTAAACCACAGGCTATAACATCATGTTATGAGCTGACTAGGGACAAGACAATCAAGGGGTCCACGGAAAAAACTGTGACATTAAAAAATAAAACTAAAGGACCATCACCCAGCAGGCCAGTGCTTTACTAAAGCAGACAGGTCAAAAAATTAATACCCAAACCTATACATGTAGCAGATGGTCCAATTTAAACAAAAGCCAAACAAACTTTGGAGAACAACTTGAAGCTGTAAGCAACCAGTTAACCAGTTCACTTGTACTGCGAATGCATTAACGTGGCTGTCCACCAAATGTACACTGTCAACAAATTGATAACAGTGATACAGCAGCCTACATATGACTATAGGGCGATGGCAAACAAACTGTTCAGCTCACCCGCATTGTTGGAACTGAAGCCACAGAGAAGCCGTGTCCCAGCAGGTACTTTAAATAACCCTGACGCTGGTTGAGTCTAACTGGCAGGATGAATCAGTGAAGATGACTGTGAAGAAAGCGTCAGTCCTACCACACATGCAAGTTTCATTTGTAAGTTGTTCAGAACACGATGCTGATGGATTTGAGCGGCTTCCGTAGAGTATTTACATGAAAGTTAATTCTGAGATGTTGGTTTCATAGTGTTCAATCTCATTTAGGAGAATCTATACTTACTGGCCACTTTATTGGGTACATCTGTATAATCTACTGCAACCAAATACAGCAGCTCTGCCATGAATTCTACTCTTACAATGTTATAATTTCTCAGCTTTTAGGTTGAAACTGTCAGAAAGGTGATAATTCTAGTCTGTTTATCATTGAGGTCATAGACAGTAGTGGAGTCGTACTTTATAGTGCATTATAGGAAGAGGAGGTTCAAAGGTTTATGCCACCTCATTCATTTTAAATACTCTGCAGTACAACTATATTGTACTGGATAAACATTGTAAACGTAGAATTGATGGCAGAGCTGCTGTATCAGATTGCATTAGTTCAGGTGTACCTAAAAAAGTGGCCAGTGAGTGTACTGTATATTCCCTCGATGTGGTGGAAGAAAACAACCTATATTTTGTTGCAATAGACCCAGCAGTAGCTCTGACAGCCCTGTGGAAATGTTCATACTCAGAAATGCTATATTCAGAGGAAGAACAATTCATAGGTTATATTTTTTTTTGAGGTTTATGTTTTACAGTGTGAATTATATTTAATTTGTGTAGTTTATCATGTTGTTTGTAAAACACTAAATATCAGGGAAGAGAGTGAGCATCTGTGTCTGCTCCTCCAGTGACGTAACCCTGTCAGCAGTGACAGTGTCTATCGATGTTGATAGGTTTGGTCACTTTTTTTTTTGATTCCCTTCTGTCTTCTTCCTTTTCTTCCTTTCTAAATGTTGTTTCTCGTTCTTTGAATCTTTTATAGTGGCGCATCAGGTAGCAGCAGTGAATCAGAGAGCAGCTCGGAGTCAGACACCGACGAATCAGAGAGCAGCTCCAGTGACAGCGAGTACAACCAGGCCTCCCGCACAAACACTCCAGAGGTAAGGAAACGACTTGGTTCCCTGTAACTGTGTGAATAACGTCCACACAACTTTTGTATTTTCTCGGGGGAGAAATAAATGACAGTAATATTTAAACATTTGTGGAAAAAATAAGCTGTTACACTATTCAGTTATTTCATAAAAGGGAGAAAAAAGCTCCTAATGCTTATATGTTTCAGTAGCACTTGTCAGTGTAACATCACATTACAGTCATTCATGAGCTGCACAGTGACTTAGAATAAATGCAGCACAATCTCCACAGTGAAAACATGAGGTGGATGACATCCAGTGAGCCACACTGTGAGGCAACGTCCAATGAGTTTTGAAGCATTTATCCGAACATTTACTTTGTGATAAACCCTCTGCATTTACTCTGGTGAAGTCGGTGCTGCATTGTTGAATCTGGCACAGATGGACTGACCTTCTGGAGGCCGTTGTTGATCTTGACTGTTCTAAAGTCGTTTTTCTTCACCAGGGAAAGCATTCTTCTGTCACGCACCACAGTTGTTTTCTGTGGTCTTCCAAGACTTTTGATGATCCTGAGCTGCTCAGTGTGTTCTTTCTTGTTTTAGAACGGTACCAAATGTACCCTCTCTGATGGTTTTGCAGTGTAATGATGGTTTACTTCATGGGCAGTGACAACTCTTTGGACTTCATGTTGACGGTTACAGCAACTGAGTCCCAAAGCAAATGCAACTCCAATTTTTTTCTTTACTTGCTTCTAAATAAAGGAAAGAGGGATAAGTCACACCTGCCTGCATATTAAATAAATGTTTTTGTCCAAAAATCTATGAGCTACGTTTGGACAAGCAATGAACAAAAGCCTAAAATTAAAGCTGACAATCTAAATCTAAACCCAACAGGGATGAAAACTGTCACTGCCCAAATATTCTATTATTTATAAGCTTAATTGTTTGATTATTTTACATACATATTTACAGCCCTAGTTTTGAGAATGTAAATTATTTTTTGATTGTTTTTATACCATTATTTTACTGTCTTTCCAACTAAAAGCACTTGTGACATTGTGTTTTGTTGGACAAATCCCAGTGCATCTATAAAGGCAAAGTAATAAAAGCAATAATAATAAAAACAAATATTATGTCATGGGTGTATTCAGCTCTGACAAGTGGCTCCAATTTCGTTTACATTTTCTAAAGTGACAGATGTAGTTTTCATCCTTTTTGTTTGTCGTCTTCCTGATTCACTACGATTCATTTCACTGTTAAATTTTCTCCTCCCAAAGTTTCTGAGTGGTGTTCTGAAAGTCGCAACTGCAGAATAGCGAATAATACAAACACTCATCACATTACGGAACCGCCTGCTTCCACAGGAGAAACAGATAAAAAAGGAAAAGGATGTTTATGGAGCAGCAAAGTACTGTAGCAAGCGACACGTACAGTGATCAGATCTGTTACAGTGTAACAATCCACAACATCCAACAACAATACTGTACATTGTGCTGCTTTCATTTAACATTTTAGAATTTATGTGTTTAAAGAAATCGTACCTGTAGCTTGACTTTAATACTGCACTCAAATTTGTTATGACAGTGACACTATAGATGCTACTGTCCTATTAAAACACAGATGTCCCCCAAGTTTATTTACTAGTCATTAATCTACAAGTTCTTTTTTTCCTTTACAGCCTGAGCCCCCCTCCACCAACAAGTGGCAGCTGGACAGCTGGCTGAACAAGGTCCAAGCTCAAACCAAACCCCTGGTTCCCCCACAGCAAGAACATCATGGATCAGGTTGGCACATATAGAAGCAGCGACTGTTAGTGAAGATTAAATATATATATTTGTTTTAATAGAAATATTTACTTTGGTCAAATGGCTCAGGCTCTATCGCCCAGGGTCCAAAGACTTTCTCTCCAGGGACTGAAGCACCAGGAGCGGGAACAACTGCCAAAAGCAAGCCCTGCGGATCCAACAGCACCACTGTTCCAGCTGCGCCAGCAGTGGAACACAAAGATACGAGGGGAGCCTTCTGGTAGGAGCTACAATCTGTTTGGGAATTCACATTTTAAATATCACTTTTTGAATTAATTAGCAAACAAATGACACGCTGACAGATGGAGGCAACATCTGACAAGAACTTGTCTCTGTCCATAAAAGACATTAAAGAAAAACAATTTCTTGCTCCCCAAAGCCCAGGCAGAGAGAAGGCCAAGGTCAAGCTCGGCCAGAAGGCCTCAGGGGAGGCCCAGAGGTCGAAGATGAGGTTGTCGCCGGGCCTGTTGTCGGGGCCAGAGGTCACAACTCCGAGGAGGAACACCACAGGGAAGAAACAGCCCAGACGGACAGAGAGGTCAAACAGTGTGGAGGATAATCCAAACCAGACATGGAGCAGAGCAAACCAGCACAGGTGAGGAAGTGACACACTTTCACAAGGATCAAGGATTTTGTAATGATAAATATATAATTTTAATTAGTCTGTTATCTGTTTAGATCAGGTTACTGTACAGAAATAATTAGTGTGGGCACAGGGGCTAAAAAAGAGGAGCAATGTGCATTTTTAACGTTTCTTTAAGAGAAGCATAATTCTCTTTATTAACACAAGTTGTTTGCAGTGTTTAAGCCCATTAGCACCAACAGAGTAGGCAGCTGGAAATGGCTCTTATGTCTGATGACTGCACTAGGCCACAGACTGAGCAGTTAGCATATTAGTAAAAACAGCCAATGGCTCTGCTTTTACTATCTTGTAAAGTTTACTATTAATCATGATTAGGTAGAAAAAGTACTCATTCATTCCGCATCTCCAGTGTAATTATTGTCATACAGTTAGCAAGTCTGTTTAGTGCTATGGCCTCTGCTGAAAGCTGATCTAAAAAACAACCTCATTAATAAACTACAGTAGTTATTGCTGCAATTACTGTGTGGCCTGCTTTAAAGAAGAGTTCAGGCTGTTTTCTTAGTTTGATACAAAACCAGTTTTCTCCGCTGAGCCAAACTACAAAAGTCTGCAGCTTAGTACTCAGTACATCGTATTATTGAGTGTGTAAAGAGGAAACCTTTTTTTTTTTATGGATTTAGCGCCAGTATGTGAACTTTCAATACTTCCCACTTTAAGAGGATCTTCAGCTGTTTGTGTATGTAACAATAAAGTTGTTGTTTTTGTTAAGGAATTACCATCTGAACTACATCTACGGAAAATACAACAAAAATACTATTTAAGATGAAGGTGGACATGAATGGTTTTATGGTAAAGAGAACAACTTCCGTCTATTATAACTGACTTGTTACTCGTGTGCGGTACGACTAAAACAATCACTGTTAACGCCTCACAACTCAGAGTTGTCACTGAGCATCGAGAGCATCTAACACACAACCTCCAGAGCTTCGTCGAGCTTTTTGGCGGCTAGCCACTGAGCACCTTCACTTCCAGATCGGTGAAGAAAAATCCTCAGGTTGAGTCGAAGCCACGCTAAACTGGGTGTTCAGCTTGACGTTAGGCCGATTAAAAAATACAAAACTTCTCTTTTTCTTTCTTCTCCTCTCCCTCCATCACTTATTTCCATCTATTTAAAGCTTTTCCATATCCAACCAAGTTCAGCCGAATACCCACTGTTTTCACTTATTTCATGCTGTCTTTTATTTTCTTCATTTTAACAGAGATTCGCCCCCTGGAGCTGATCAAGGCAAACATTATCTTTTACTATTCCTCTGTCTTGAAAGCAGCAGTGCCTTGCTCAAGGGTGAATCAATTTGAATATTGACAATTCCTCTTTTCTATTGTGTTTCTTCCCACTGTAGCCCTGCAGCGAGGGAGAAAGACCCACTGCCTCCCCCCTCTCTGGAGCATCAGAACCCCCTGAGGTCAAGAAGCAAAACCCCCAGTGGGAAGACAGCCCCAAGGAAAGAACCTCGCAGTGCTACCAACTCAAATACCAGCACAATTACTCAACCAGCAGCACTACAGCAAACCCCTGTGCCAATACCTGCTGTCAATGTAAACCAGGTGAGTGTTTGGGGAGGCTGGGATATGTGTGTGTGAGTGTGTGCGTGCGTGCGTGCTAATTATTAGACATGAAAGAAAAAAATGTAGCTTTCCAACTATTCTTTATTCATCCAGATGTTTTTCAAAATGAGAAATTACAACTGAGGCATTTGGAGTGCGTGACTCAAGCAGTGTGGGACAGTTTCCCTTCACATCTGGAATACAGTTCAACATTACAAGTCCAACACACGTAACACATGGTCCACATGGCCTGTGATCATTGCTCCATTGGTTTAGACTCTGATTGACTTGTCAAAGTTGTAAAAACCTTCAGCATAACAACTGTATTATAAAATGACTATGACTAAATGGTTATACTGAACATTAAAATGGTAACAGAACATACAAAGATGTCTCTTCTTTGCTTTAATAACAACAAAAATGTAAATTTAATGACACTTAAGTAACGTACGATAGAAGAATACTTGAAATTGTGTTGTGCCTATAGGTGCATTACATAATCTGCTGTTAACCTGAGTGTACTCTGGCACCAGCTAAAACACATTTTATTAAATGTACCTGGACCTCAGTGCTAACGTCTGCATCCCCACGCCGTGAGTGCTGTCACGACATGCGATCGTCTGCCAGCCGTTGGTGAGCAGAAGAGTTGGCAGGACAGTTAATGTTGGTGTCAGATGAGACAGGATGAAGGTTTTCAGTCAAGAAAGGAAAAATTTTTTTTGT
Source organism: Channa argus (assembly GCF_033026475.1). NCBI lineage: Eukaryota > Metazoa > Chordata > Actinopteri > Anabantiformes > Channidae > Channa > Channa argus. The sequence goes on from NC_090206.1 coordinate 6,529,629, forward strand.
GCAGTGTAAATAATCATTATTCAGAGACAGTTTTTTTTTTTTTTTTTTCAACAAAACACAACATGGTGTTTATTGAGAATGGAGTTTTGCAGATGGCAACATGTATTGGACAGATTCCAAAAGTTTGAGAAAACTGTCGCCTTGTGTCTGCCAAGCAAGTGGGTTTCGCTGTAGACTGGGAACATTAGCAGTGTTTTCTTTGCCGCATCTGCCTCTGTAATTGCTTTCTCATGTTGATTTTACACACACAGAACTGCTTTTGGTTTCAGACAAAGATCATTGATCATTCCACTTCTAAAACCAAGGATTCAGCATCTAAGGGATAATTCAGTTCAGAAAAAAGACAGGGTCAGACATGTAGCTGCACCTACTCAGAAGGTGAGGTTGAGTCTGCTCACTGGTACACAACACATAATAAGTATCAGGGTGTTTGACACTTATTTATGTCGATGCACAAACAGCCTCACATAAGGTGGGAAATATTTTTAGTTTTTTCTTCTGGTTTATAGACCAAAACCAATGTTCAAACAATCCCACTTTGTATCTGAAGCCTGACATACACAGACGCGAGCTACGCGGTCACACTGGGTGACATGTTTCTCTGAAAAAAATGAAGGCTCTGTCGTTTATTTTTGAATCAGTGCCACATAAATCATTCTTCTGCCATAAATACTCACATATGTCCCAAATAAATGCAATATTTGTTGAAGTGACATTTGCTAAACACTCCCACTGTCCAGCTGTTTCAGGAAATTGCATTGCCTCTTTCGAAAATGAAACTACAGACATGGACAAAATTCTTAGTCCTCTCACACAAGACAAAAGCCCACAATTTTCTCTGCAATAACTAAAAACTGATGAAAGTGATAATAGAAAAATGTAACAAAATTTTAAAAATATTATAATAAAAATCTGAATTTGCTTGTGATTTTTGATTCCGGTGCTACAGTTGGATACGATTGTATTGAAGTGATAGTTCGAGCACGTCTTCAATCCTGTAATCAGACATTTGGCATATTTTTAAGTGAAGAAAAGTACTCACTGTGTTGTTTGCCTTGGCCTCTGCTGTAAGGTTTTAAATATTCACTTTGTAAGAATTTTATTGTGTGCAGTGAATATAACTGATACTAGAAACAGGAAAACATGTTTCATTTCGCTTCACAGATTAGCAGAACAAGCAGGCAACATGTGCAGCATAATTTGCATGGTGTAATAAAGAGCATATACATAGCTTACTAATTATAATTTTAGAATGTGTTAAATACAGTTTTTTTTGTAGCTTCAACATGATCATATAGTATGTTTAAGATTCGAAAACATAGCTGTATATTTTATAGAGTGGAGGGTGTGGTTTGTTTTTTCTCTACATTTCCAGTTTACATTGGAGGATGCTGAACATTAATAGTTGTGAATATTTAAGTCTTTTCTGTCTGTGCAATAGGATAAGAGGAAACACAGAGGCCCGAGCACGAGAATCACACCTAAATCCCGCGAGTTCATCGAAACGGATTCCTCCTCCTCCTCAGAATGCCAATCAGACACAGAGGAAGCCATCAAAATCCCTGCTCTGCCACCTCAGACCACACGCTCTGCAATTAACACACAGACTCTGCCCAACACGCACATACACACGCCTCTCCTCCCATGCCTTGGCTCTGCCAGCAGTGTGGGGAGTGTGGGAGCATTTGGAGGGAAGGGACTTAGAGTCAAAGATGGTAGCAATGTGACCACTAATGGTAGCAGCAGTAGTAATAGTAGCATCAGCAGCAGCAGTAATGGCAGCAGTAGTAGCTGTAACTCCCTAAGCATTAGCAACATAAGTGGTTCATTTGGCACTTCTGTTCCTGATCCTGGAGGGTTGGGAGCACAGTGTAAGGACCTGGAGTCCATGTCACCACCTTCCAACATGGCCCACGAGGTGCCTCTCTCCCCCTTGAGGGAGTACCAGGAAATCCAGAGTTTATGGGTGAAAATTGACCTGAGTTTGCTTAGCAGGGTGCCTGGCCAGGGTATGGGGGACAGATCCCGAGCGGGATTAACAGAGAGGGACGGGAGTGAAGGGAGAGACAGAGAGAGACAGGGTGAGAGGACAGGTGTGGCAGAGAGAGACAAACAGAAGCAAGAGGACAGAGAGTGGCCAACGCTGAGGGAGAGACAGAAGTTAAGTAAAGGGGAGAGACAGGATGAGGACAATCAGCGATTAGTGCAGGACAGAGAGAGGCAAGGTGACAGAGACAGATTAACAGAGAGAGAGAGGCAGACGGATCGAGAGGACAGAGAAAGATTCGGACTTGGGGAGAAGGAGAGGACGACGACGAGGGAAAGAGAGAAAGCGTGCCAAGGTCTGGTGTTTCTGGACAACTTGCCCGTGCAAGAGCAGAGTAATCCCAGGCTGGCCAGGGGAACGGAGAGAGGAGAGGTCGGAGGTAAACACAGGCGGCAAGCAGCTGGAAACATGTTGGTTCCGGCAGAGAAACACGCTGGCAAGAACAAGCGGAAACACAAGGTGTGCTTAGAATTTCTAAATGTTTAATGCTTAACTACTCTGTTTTTGTATATTTTGCTCCTTTTCACTTGCACCTGTGTTCTGTCTTTCTGCGTCCCCAGTCGGACCACACTGAATCTTCCGTTAATGGCAACAAGAAGCTGCGATTGGACAAGGACTGTCAGCTCCTCCCACCCTGCATCTCTCCAATACACAACCACAAGACCAGCTGTGCAGAGTAAGTAGCCAGTGTGGTAAAAGGTCACAAGTTACTGGTGCATTAAGTCTTTCAAATCCCAATGTTTCAGTCATGTTTACCCTAAACTGTCACTCGTTCAGAGATGCCTTCACCTCTGTCACTCAGGGACAGACACCTGCAATGCTGATTAGACAAGTTTACTGACGACAGAGTATTTTTAGAAGCTTTGTTTTATTGTGGTGATAAAGTCACTTGAGAAGCGACTCTACTTCTGCCAGTGACAAACCATGAATTTCAGGTTTCTATGTGAATCATTAAAAACCGACTAAGCTGGCTGTCATCATAAATAAGCCTCATCGTGACAGCTACAGAGACATTTTATTTGGATCATCAAAGAGCATACAGCAGGGGAAGGTGGAAGGGAACGAGAGGGTGGCCTGGAATTGAACCCATGACATTGGTTGCTTGTCATTGCTTAAAATGTCTCCTCACTTGCATCAGATGCAAGGAGGGAGAATTTGAGGAAGCATATGTCTTTTGGTGAAATCAAACAACCTGATGCAGATTCTGATGAGAAGTGCACAGCTGGATCATCTGCCAGCGTGCAGGTGTTAGGGCCTTTATATCCATCAGTTGTTGTAGTTGCACAGATGTACTGTCCAAATAGTAATAACTACCTCATGTGCAGCAGGGAGTGATGTCAGGTCAAGTTCAGACCTGCACTGACTAAAATTCTGTTAATAAATTGTTTAATTGCCAAGGTTATGGTCCGGCTGCAGGCTGAGCTTCTGCTGGAGAACAAGAGGCAAAAAGAAAACGGTTATTGTAGAGGACATACCATGGGTAGAAGGTGCATCGCTACTGTAGCTGTGGTACTGAAATGTAAGGAGCTGGACATGTAAATGAGCTGAGTGACATTTGCAGGTATGTTTACGCTGCAGACTGACATTAGTAGTACACCTTGTACAACAAGCTGAGGGGCAGGTCCTCGTGTGTGAAGGACACTTAGCAGCAAAGGTAGTGTGGGTACTGCTGTTGTACAGCAGGCTGCTGTCTGGCTAACTGCGACTACCTGCTCTGACTATGATGAGTGTTGCCAGATATGAACTTCTACAGTTAACAGGAAGTGTGGTGTCACCATAGGCTCAGTGAGTTGCACTGTGGGCTGGTGTTAACACTGGTTTAGAGGTGAAAACAGGACCTTCTCTGAGTTGACTGTGGCCAAAGCAAGCGAACAAGTCACCTTTCATCCACATGTTCTGGTCATTAAACAGCTGTTTCCATTACTGGTGTATTTTATTGCACTTGGTTCAAGGTTGTGTCATCCATCCATCTGAAGATGCATCTTCATGACGGATGCAGATGCAGGAGTAAACAACCGACTTCATTAGCACCAGATAAGCACAGCTTGGATTTTAACCGCTCTCTCTGGTGTCTCTTCCACTGTTTTTCAATTCTCAAATCATTATCCATTATGTTTTATGTACATATACACATATAACGTCGTGCGGGTGAAAACTGCAAGTAGCAGGTCCAATCATAACAACCCGGATGATTTGCAGAGCAGATATGTATGTTGTTGTAGACATGTAACTGTCATTCTAAGCGTCTTACGGGGAAATATTTAACAGATATACTTTGGTCATTTAGTGCTATTTGGCTGTAACGTTTTGAACTTATTATTGTTTTGAAAGAACTAGAGTATAAAACCTCTCACATGCTTTACCACACATACACACCTACATCCGTCTAATGACACACACACGCACACAAGTGCACGCAAATTTGCATATTCATAAACACACACTCTACTGCACACACCAGTTTTGCTGTAGACAGACACAAAAGACGCACACACACACACATTGCACAGACTACAGCAACTAATTAGTCTTTGTCTCTCTGGTTTTGTATATTATCACTAATGCCAGGGCCCTGGGCGTCGTTCTGCAAGCTCAGCAACTTTTCTCACTGCATCAAACCTCCAGAGTTTCCAGGAAGAGCAAAAACATAAAAATATTATCTGTTGTGTTGCAAACAATATGAGTCACAAGAGCTACAATAAGGCAGCTCAGGGAATAATTGTGGATGTTCCAGCAGGGAAGGCAGAATTACAACCGTTTGAGAAGGAAAATATCATTCAGCAACTGCAAATGAAGTCGCAACAACATCAATAGATGTTGTTAGCCTGACTTATGGAAGTGGAGCTTTACATGTTGGATGCTTGTGTTGTTAGAAGCTGATTAGATTTCCTTGAGCTTTTTTTTTTTTTTTTTTTTGAAAGTGCTGATCAAATACCGTGAAACAGTTCTGTTAATTAGCACCAAACTCTTTGTGTGTCAGTGTGTCATCAACAAGATTTATGGGGAAAAGGAAATTTAAAGAGAGACCCCATCCCCCTCGCAAAGGGCAATAAAAGGAAAAATGAGCAGAAAGTTGTAACAATAATAGAAGTATCATCTGACAGAAGGATCCTAGTAAGTCCAAAGAGTTTTAGTCAGTCTCTAGTACTTGCAGCTGTGGAAACCAGCAGCAAACAGGTACACAGCCGGACGGGCTCTACCTCTGTCTCGGGGGGGGGGACGAGAAAGTACATATGTACACTATATCATCATGATTCTTCCCAAACCCCTTCTCTCTCTTAAAAAAGTAATCTTTTTAAGAATAACATAGGTCTGTTTGGCCACTTAATCATTTGTACTGTTGACTTTGGCACTGAATATGGAGGGTTTTCTTTTCCACTGTGAATTGTTTCTGTATGTGCTCAGTAGTTCCAGGTTCAAACACATGCCAGTAGCGAGGGCTCGTTTCTGTAGCTCCAGGAGAAAAATAGAAAGTAGAACTAGTAGACCATGAAAGTTTAGTCTAGTTTCTGCAGAAAACGGGAAAAAAGAAACCCTCATGAGCTGTCGATAGCACGTAAAATATGATTGTAGCGAAATCCATAATGAACACAAGGCAAATTTATGAGTAATACCAGAACTTTATTTGTTATATGCAGTTATATTAATGCATTTGGCATCATTGGGTGCTTGATGTATGAACCTGTGACTGGTCAGTAATTATTGCTGTAACGATATTTGGAATTCTTTGTTTTGGGAAAGTCTGGAGCAGATCCACCAAAGCAAGCTCACACATTTTTAAATGTAATCATGCATAATATACAGTCCATTATGGCCTGTAAAAGAAACAGTATTGGTGAAAAGGAGCAGCAGTGAATCCTTAACACGCCACCAGGCAATGGAGGTGTTGTGAGCAATAAGCAGAAGAAGCTGCTGTTCCTAATTAGAGTGAAGAATCTAAATAAACACAGGAAAAAGGTCAGTTTCATTATCGTTACAGCAGCTAGATAAATAATTAATTGTCATGTTTGTGTGTGTGTCTCAGTAGCTCTCTGAACAGGAAGCAGTCTCGACGGCGTGATGAGAAGCTGCTTCCTCCCCTCCTGTCCCCCCTCTCTGACGATTCCCCTCGTAAACGAACCTGTGACAGCAGTTCCTCCCTCAGTCAGGAGGGCACAACTGGGATCCTGCCCTGCTCCACCTCTTCTATATCCGCCTCCTCTTCCTCACACAGGCACAGGAGGGGTGAGGCCAAGGTGCTGTCACATGCAAGAAATGCGAGCGTAAGGAACTTTTGCACGTGTTGCTTTTAATATTATCCTTCATGATACAATTTCTCAGATTATTTTTTTGTGCTGCTTCCTTGTACATAAATACATATGATTTACATGTGTACTTGCATGACGCACAGTAAAGAACGACAACAACTAAATTGAAAGTCAAGTATTTTGTAAATCATTATTAATCATCATTTACATGAATCAATATATAAATCCTATTTTCTCTTAAAGGTAAAACCTTTATTAATATATTCCAAAACACAGTATCTGTTCTACAGATTAAACTAGTTGGTAGCATGTCTGATTGAAGAAGTCGCTTCTGAAGAATTTCCTGACAGCTGTGACTTGTGCTCTATTGCAGCCAGCAGAGTTTATCATTAATGAGAAGCCAACAATGAAATTTAAGTACCTACTTGATGAAAGCGATACATTCTAATTTTAATTAATAACTATTATACTACAGGAAATAGATCCCCACACCGAGAAGCCCTGTGGAGACGGTTACCATGCCAATGGACAGTCAGACTCCGAGGTGTGGTCCGAACCACCGATGGATACTGCAGAATCTCGCAGGCCAAGATTGTCATTTAGTGACACGTACGTAAAAATACTGTGTATATCAATATTGTAAAGGTGCAATCACATTTCGAAAAGAACTCATAAGTACTGACCCCTTGTGAAAGAATTTCGGTAAGATGCATTTTTATAAGAAATACGGTTGATAGGTGTATGTAGCTCCCTTTATTCTTGTGCGAGGAAATTCAGCAGCCGCTGGTTCGTCTTTATGTGGACATTTGTCTCGATTGCTCTTTTATTCAAATGTGAAGTACTGTCTTGTTTGTTTGTTTGTCTGTTTGTTTGTGTCTTACGTCTGTGTGAGATAGGTAAATACATTCTGAATAGACAGAGCATATATTAATATATTTACTTTCAACTTGTGTTTGACATTGAGGATGATCTAATTTTACAGATGACTCGCTTTATGGCACAAAGAAAAAGAGAGAGAGAGAGAGAGAGAGAGAGAGATGTTCAAGGGCAATGAGACACTGCTCTTTCAATGTAAACAAGTAAAAGACTTAAAAAGAAATTAGGGAGTGAATGAAAGTTTCGACAGCTCTAGAACCAAAAACAGCATTGACATGTAATAATGTCTGCTGATTTTTTCCATCATGATCTGGAGCAAGTGTTCCCACAGATGGTCCTTGTTTTCCAAGTAACCCTGAACTACCCACTGCTGATTACATGGATCAGAATTGGTCACTCAACCAAAAACTGGAAGATACCAAATGACACTGGCTTCCCCATCCTAACATGGTATCTTTCAGCTTCTGCACACACCTGATCCAAGTAATCAGCAGTGGGAAGTGCAGAGATAGAAAACAAGCAGGCCTGTGGGTCTTGAGGACCAGCGGTGGGAACCCCCTGACTTTGCGACATGTGGCAAAACCTGCCTCACCTACATGAATGTAAAAAACAAGACATTAACAGACCAGATCCAAGATGTGGTTGACCCCAACAGATTAAAGAGCACCGACACCAGCCTCCATCTGATTCTCCACTAATTATTAAGCAGCTATGGCTAAAACGAGTCACACCAGCAGATCTCTAGCAGCTAGTCCAGAATGAGTTCAACCTCTCCAAATGTGTGTGGAGATTCTCGGTCATCCCTGTCATAGTTTAGAAGACTTTGTCACTTTTACCATAACTGCATGGCTTGGAGTCCCAGGCATAGATATAATATACGCAATTACCTCGTTACCAACTAGAACCTTTGTTGGGATGTCAGGACTGTGTTGCAAGTGGTTGATCAGCCACAACATTAACACTCACTAGTGGCGTTGAGTGGACATGGGCACTCCGACAACATCAGTGTTGTTTTTCTTATAAACAATACATTAATAAGCCAGATGGTGACTTAGTGTAATGTGAGTGGTGGAAATAGCTGAAACTACCTCCCCACTGGTCCAGTTGCGTTGAAATGTAGAAAGATGATGCATCTTGTTATTTATTTGTCCCAAAGGCTTCCTGCATTATTTATGAAGCATGTTTTGTTGTTATCCTAATGTTACACTAAGCCTGAGGTATGTATGTCTAAGTAGGCTACTGTATATAACTCAGCACAAGCTACTTGTAGTCAGTGATTATGTAAATCACTGACATGCTGAGGGTTTTTTTTATTAAATGGGATGTCATCGCAAGCAGTGCTCTTTATGTTCTTTTTTCCAGGGTGCACAGTGCAGACTACTACATGCAGGAGGCCAAGAGACTGAAGCACAAGGCTGATGCTCTGGTAAGATGTTGCGTAGCTCAGCTCTGCAGTCACACGCATATTTACAGCTCCATGCTCCAGCACATACATGAGGAAAAGAAAGACAGATGGTAAGATACACACAGAGAGCAAGGAAATGATTGGAGAACACACAATGTTAACATCTACAGTCTAGACTGTAATTAAGTGTGTGCTTGTTCAACTGTGTGCCATCGCTCATGTGTGTGCACAGTGAGTCTTCGCAGTATGAAAATCTATTTCATATCAATGACTCTACTGTATAATTTGTGTTATTTATTGCACCATTTTTCTCCAAGGGAACATTGCATTCAAGGACTGATGATGTCTGCAAGATTATACAATATCAAAAGAATTATCTGATCCTCCCCAAACAATGAAATGAGATTTATTTAACTTGTTATTTATCTTATGTTTACTCATTGTTTCCTCCGATTTATCTGGGGATTTGCATCTTAGCGGGAGATTATTCAAAGAAAGGACTGTGTGTCTGCCACAGTATTGTTAAGACGTAGCTTATTCCATCTCTGTCCTATTCATGATTTCTCTGTCTGTCCTTCTTTTCGTTTTTCTGTATATTTTTCACCGTCACTTATTGTCTCTTTTCGACTTCCCGTTTCTCTTTCTACTCGTAGATGGACAAATTTGGTAAAGCAGTCAACTACGCAGATGGCGCCCTCTCCTTCATAGAGTGTGGAAATGCTATGGAGCGAGATCCACTAGAGGCCAAATCACCTTATACTATGTACTCTGAGACTGTGGAGCTAATCAGGTATGGATGGATTTAATAGTGATGATGTAAAATTAAAAAAACAAGCTTTTTTTAAAGATGTGTTTTACAAGTCTCTGGTGTCCCTGCTTACTTTGGGTACCATTGTCCTGTTTTACTATAATGGCTGCCTGAGGCATAGAGTCAGGAGGGGCAAACCAGGCAAATGTTTGGGGCCCCCCCATAAAAGTCTGCAGAAAGGGGCCCCTCGTGGCCACACTGTCTGACCTATGTTGCAATAAGAATTGTATAGACCCCTTCCAACAGCTGGATACTTTTAGCACAGTATGCTAGCTGTCTGTAACTGTCATCCATTGCGCTAAGTGTACTGAAAGTACCTTTGTGGTCACCGAAGACAAAACAGAAAATGAGAAGGTGGAGGAAATACAACAGCATCAATCCAGACATTTTTGCCTTTTGTCCTCCCTCACAGAGCCACAGGTTACCAATAAATGCAGATACTAGTGTCGTTTGATCCTCTTTTGTTTTGCAGCCTTTCAGAACTGCGTGAAGTGTGTAGGCCATTAAGTACGACTTAAAGCGAGCAAACGCAGAATAATTAATGGCCGCTACCTCTGAAAGCAGACAGGTTGACAGCAGGATGGTGCAGAGGGAGAGAGTTGTTTAACTGAAGGACTCAGGTTCAAGCTCGGCTTATATGCGCTCATCCATCCTGCTGAAGTGTCCTTGGGCAAACAATGAATGCAAACCAGACCCAGGGCTGCTGATCTGTAACTTTGACCTTTGACCTCACTGAGGACGGAGAATGCAGGACAAAAGTTTACCTGCAGAAAGCAACAAAGTACACGTAACGATGTCTGAATCATCTGTCAGTGCTTTGCATTTTGACTCATTAAACACTCACTAAGCAATCAGACTGGTCTTGCCCGAGGGGAATTCAGCAGGGTTTATACTGGCTGTCAGCGAGCTGAAGGAATAATCACTAACTGCTTGTCACTGTTTTATATTGTTTATGTTCAGAAAGAGCAGCTGCTTGAGTTACTTTAACCTTGATTTTCTAATTAAAATGAACATTGAGTGTACATGTACTGGCTGCCATGATGATAAAGAGGTGTGTTTACACGTCACTCCCTGAATCCCTGGAATCTCCTCAGCAGAGGAGTAACAAGCGTTTCTTATCTACAGGTATGCCATGAGGTTGAAGAACTTCAGCAGCCATTCAGCCACTGTCGCTGAGAAGAAACTAGCTGTGTTGTGGTATGATTTTCTTTCTACTTTGTTCGTGTGTGTGCGTGCGTGCGTGCGTGTGGTGCAATATAAAAGAGGTGCCAGACAGTAACCAGGAGTTTGGAAAAACTGTGGTTAGACAAAATGTAGCACGTTAGTCAGTTTCTGGCAACAACCAAACGCTTCTAAACTAAAGGAGTTTGAGTGTGTTGTTGCACTTACATCTGACGATGTCTCCTCCTCATATTGGTTCCATTTGTGAACTGATTCCATTCATGTTTCCACCCTTTGTTGGTTCAAGTTTATGAAAACCTCTTTTAAATCACAGATCTTGGATTCACATCTGATTTTTTACCAATTCAGTTTTTTTTTTCTTTTAATTTTTAAACTTTAATTAAAATATAATTTTTTTTGGTAGATTGTCCTCATGGTCCAGAATTGTGGTTGCAAAGTCTGTGTCTAAATGGATCTTACTTTGTGTGAGGTTTGCTCATAGTACAGAGTCAAAGTAGTTAATGATAGTAGTTAATATCAGGACTAATCTAGACAACAACAAACTCTCAATTTTAGTACTATGGGACCTGGGTATCAATTTTAGGATCGCTACTTTTTAACTTGTATTTGTTACATTTAGTTGGTAGAGACGTGCCGTCCCCTTCTAGAGCTACTGAGATTTTTGTTATCAGTTCCAAGCCTCAGAGATAAAAATTGACAAAAGAAACGGGCCAGAGAACTTGGTGGCATCCTTGATTCAGAATTACATTTTAAGGCTCATGTGGGATTTCTCACCAAAACTGCTTTTTATCACCTCAAAATATTGCTAAAGTACAGCCAGCTCTTTCTCTGAGCGACACAGAAAGATTAATGCACACTTAGAATATCTAGCAAACTGGGCTATTGCTAGATTCTCCTCTCTGGTCAGTTAACAGTTAACTCTGCTGCCCGAGTCCTGACAGAGACCAGAGCGAAAGAACACACTGCACCTATATCAAAGTCCTTACGCCGGTGGCCTGTGAGCTTCCGTGTTGATTTTAAATTCTTTTACTTGCTTTTAAAGCACTTCATGATCTTCCAACAGACTGCTTTTCTGACACGCTTGCAGTGTATGGACCAGACCGTGCTCTCAGATCCTGGCACAAAGTCTTTTAGTTTTTCCAAAGTGTGGGACGGAATCTCTCTCAGTGAGAGAGGTTTCAGCGTTTATGCTCCAAGCTGTTGGAACTGTCTGACAATCTCAGAACAACACAAAGATTGATGGTTTTAAAAAAACTTAAAACTCACCTTTTTCACCTGGGTTTTGATTAAAATATTTAATGTGTCCTATTCATTTATTACATTTATTTACACATCATTTATTTCATATGCTACTGTGTTTTCTTTTGTTCTCTTTTGTTGTTTTTCTCGTATCATTTGTCATTGTGTCTGTCTATTATGTTTATCTAAATAAAATGTATTTTATCGTGTTCTTTTTAATTGTCATTGATTGTAGTTTTTAAACAATTTTTATTATTAATCTTTTATTTCTGTGCATTGGTCTCAAGGTCTTACAGTTTCATACTCTTATTTCCCTCATGGGCCTTTTTTATACTCTTGTTTTGGGGGCATTAATATCACTGTTTTGACAGTTTTTATCTTTTATTTTCTTTGCTCAGCACACCTTTCTTCAACTTTCAATCATCTGTTAAGCACTTTGAATGTCTTTAATCTGTAAGAACGGTGCAATCGAAATAAAGTATCGATTGATAGATGGATGTTTTCCAAGTCAGGTTCCCCAGAAAATTTCAGAAACTGCACATACTTGTTGGAAAATTCACATTCCAGCCTGATCACTGTCACCTGATCACAGAAGGGTGTTCATGTAAAAAATGACATCCTTGCCAGGATTATTAATGTTTGGAGCCAAACACATACCACATGTGAAGCAGTATGAACTGGCTTACATCAGAGGTAAAAAGGATGTGACTGTGATGGCTATTATAGAATTACTAATTATAATACAACACCAATACAAAAAGTTAGGACGATGTGCAAAACGTAGATAAAAACAGAATCCAATGATTTGCAAATCTCCTCAACCCATATTTTCTTCACAATAGTACATAAACAACATATCAGATGTTGAAACTGAGAAATTTGACCATTTCGTGGAAATGATTTGCTCATTTTGAATTTGATGGCAAAAACATATTGCAAAAAAGTTGGAACAGGGGCAACAAAAGGCTGGAAAAGTCATTGCTGCAAATAAAAACACAAATTGAGGAGCAGTTGACAACTAATTAGGTTCATTGGCAACAGCTCAGCAACATGACTGGGTGTGAAAAGAGCATTTCAGAGCATCTGGAATGTAAAGATGGGCAGAGGTTCACCAATCTGGGACAAAAAGTGTGGAACAATTTCAGAAAAATGTTCCTCAAAGTAAAAAGTAAAACTTTTTTTGAAGAATTCCAGCCTCCCTCTACTAGAACCTTCTTTCTCTTACAGTGATCCAAAACATGTAGGTTGTTCTTACAGTCCACCTCTTTGTGCCCTGTGAATTAATATATTGACAATTCACATGCAAAGATGTGGGTTATTTATTTTTTAATATAACAACACATTTGCCACATCCTTTACTCCACTGAAGTTCTTTCCTAATCCATGCAGACTTATGGGGCGGGTTTGAAGTCCGTGTATTTTGTGTGGATGACATGAAAATAATGTTGAGGATGAAGCTTTAAAAGGAATTTGTACAGGGGGATTCATCTGCCTTCTAATGGTTTTGTTTCCATAGTAACCGCTGTCTGTCTCTGCTGTATCTGAGGATGTTCCATCTGAAGAAAGACCACGCTGTCAAGTACTCGCGGTTGCTCATGGAGTACTTCAAGGTAATGCACACACAGACATAGACTTTATTTCCATCCTCTCTCATTTTCTCCCTCTGTGGCAGAGAAACATGCAAAGCCAATTACAACCCCTCCAATACATTTCATATTCATTTTCATGGCGCCTGTGCATTAATTTTGCATGACGTTATTAAAATCCATTCTTTCTCTTTGATATTAATGTATTAATTAGCTCCATCAATCATCACCGTGGATTGTTAGGGTTTAATGTGCTTGTTTTGATTAATTTAGTTTAGTTTAATTAATTACTGAGGATGTCATTATCACAGTGCTGCATTTGCATTGATGGGATTGGATTTCTGGGAAGTGATTGACTGGGGGTTTAGCTGTGTATGTGTGCACAGGCTGTGTACATACAGTATTTGTTGACAGACAGAAAGGAAATTACTGAAATTAGTTCATGTTAAAAGAAAAATGGCACAAAACAGCTTTGTAATATACTTATCCAGTAGCAGAGGCAGTAAGTAGCTAAGTGGATTTATCAAAGTAATGCACTTATATACAGTTTAATGGCACCTGTACTTTAGTGGAGTATCTCCATTAAGGCTACTTTTACGTTTACTTCACTACAATTCAAAAGAAAATTTAGTACTTTTACTCAACTACATGCTTAATTACTAGTAACTTCTTGCAGATGTAGATTCTTAGTGCAGTGATTTAAGTACATTTTAGAGGATGTACTTTTGTACTTCAATTTGAGCAAAGAATTTGAGGTGGCACCACTACTTATAGTGGAATATATTTTAAGGCAAATGAAAACTGAATATTGAGTTGAGTTGAGTCTTGCACTTCTGTACATTAGCACATTAAAGTGTATTTCAAGTACTCTTGACTTAGAGTTAAAGGTACACAAATAGTATTACATCATAATAACATTGGATGCTTTGTTTTTAATTAAGAAAGGATTCAATTATCAGTAATGAAGTACTAATATTTTTTTATTTTCATTGATTATTTTCAAATTATATTACTGCATGATAACTCATTTACATCAGTATTTTTTATGTACAGAGATCATGTTAGAGTGGGGTGTAAGTCTGGTAGATGTCACTTCTCTTTTCCCATTCTATAGACTTTTACATAATAATTCATACCATAAAAATATATATTTGAACACATTTCTCCAAAATTGTCTTTGTGTGACCCAGAATTCAGCCAAGAGTTCCCATCAAGCGCCGTCTCCTTGGAGAACCAATGGGAAGTGAGTATACACACGCGCACAGTTTCACCCTCCTTCTTTCAGCTAGATAATTGGGGAATTTTTAATTCACCGGAGCTCAGCTTCAAAATACCATGCTGCCCATGACAGCCATTTGCTCAAACAAACCCCCGAGGAAGCAAATAAAGGGATTGATTCGTTATAGATGTGAGGAGGAGAAGACTGGAGGGACTGTCGAGTGCCGGGTGAGAGGCAGTGATGGAGGGAGTAATGATAGATGGAGGAGAAGAGGAGCAGAGGAGCTGTGAATGTGAAGCTAATGGCTTTGGACAGCTCTGACGCTGCACAACAGCAGGACTGGAGCTCAGTGTGTGTGTTTGTGTGCAGTACTGAACCGGGCACAAGTTGTTGGGTCACAAGGGTTAAGGCCACATCACAGACGTTACATCACTACCAGAGCCACACAGCCAGCTGTTCAAGGCAGGGTGGGCACTTCGTACCAGGATGACTGATAACACTACATCGGAAAAACACAGTTTAAAATATGCAGCAGCATTAACATTGGCATATTGTATCACTGTTAACGCAGACATGATACTTACCTAACATTTAAACGTAGGATTTGTAGCAGTACCAAAGCTGCTTTTCTATTAATAATGGAGATAATAATTTGTGACTTCTGCAGTTGTCTGCTTCTTCAGCTTTCAGCTCACCATTTCACATTTAAGGACCACAGCTTTACTGGATTGGTTGACTCCAGCTGATTTTATAAACATTATTTCTAACAGGAGGATGGGTTAGTGCTGCCACCTCACAGTTAGAAGGTCCCTGATTCAAATCTGGGCCAACTGTGGCCTTTCTTTGTTTCAATTCAACTTTATTTATATATAGCCTCAATTCACAACAAAGTAATCTCAGGGCACTTTACAGAATAAAGTCAAAAGTATAAAGATGTATAGAGAAAAAACAACAATTCCCCCTTGAACAAGCCCTAGGCAACAGTGGAGAAGAAAAACTCCCTTTAACGGAAGAAACCTCCAGCAGAACCAGGCTCAGGGTGGGCGGCCATCTGCCTTGACCGGTTGGGGTGAGTGGAAAGTGAAGACAGAAAAGAAAAGAGCAACTAAAGCAACAACCAAACATCAGGCAGATTGGTAGGACCAGTAGCTGCACACTGGAAATCACACAGCTCCAAAGCCGGGGACACCTGCAGAAAGGGACAGAGAGAAGGAGACAGAGAAGGACAAAGACAACTACGGGACAAAACACACAGAGTTAATGTCATACAGTGGTGACAATTGTGGGACGAGAGGAGAGGAGAGATGGTCAAGAGGAGGAAAGCAGCTCAGTGCATCGGGGGGTGGGTCCCCCAGGAGTCTAAGCCTATAGCAGCATGATTGTAACTTACTATAGACTTTATTAAAGAGGAAGGTTTTGAGCCTAGACTTAAAAGTAGAGAGGGTGTCTGCTTCCTGAATCTGAACTGGGAGCTGGTTCCACAGGAGAGGAGCTTGATAGCTAAAGGCTCTGCCTCCCATTCTACCTTTGGAAATTCTGGGAACCACAAGTAGGCCTGCATTCTTAGAGCGAAGTGGTCTACTGGGATGATATGAGGTCTTCTACATATGATGGAGCCTGACCATTCAGAGCTTTATATGTAAGAAGCAGGATTTTAAAATCTATTCTACATTTAATGGGAATCCAATGGAGAGAAGCTAGTGAAGGTGAAATATGATCTCTCTTGCTAGTTCCAGTCAGCACTCTTGCTGCAGCATTTTGGATTAATTGCAGGCTCTTTAGGGAGTTACTGGGGCATCCTGAAAGTAGGGAATTACAGTAGTCCAACCTAGAGGTAACAAATGCATGGACCAGTTTTTTGGCATCACTTTGAGACAGGATGCTCCTAATTTTTGCAATGTGTGGTAGGTGGAAGAGGGTTGTTTTAGGCCCAAATAATATGACTTAGGTTTTGCTAACCTTTGTGTGCATGGAGGATTCATCATTAACATGAACAAATGAACAAATCTATCAGATTGATAAGATTTAAACCAACCTAGAGCAGTTCCTTTAATCCCAATTTCATGTTCCAGTCTCTGTAATAAAATGTTGCGATCAGTGGTATCAAATGCAGCACTAAGATCTAACAGAACAAGTATAGAGACGAGTCCATTATCTGATGGCATGAGAAGATCGATGGTGACTTTTACCAGTGCTGTTTCTGTACTATGATGAACTCTAAATCCTGCCTGAGAGTCTTCAAACTAATTATTCTGTTTAGGTGGTCGCATAATTGCTTTCCAACTACTTTTTCAAGGATTTTAGAAATAAAGGATATTGGATATTGGTCTGTAATTGGCTAAAACACCTTCGTCAAGACAGGTTTCAAGTTATTGTTCCCAACAGTCAAACAACATTAGTCCATAAACAGATCGAGTTTTAAAAAAAAAAAGATTTATTATTTTATAGCAGCTCCTTTCGCAATGATTCTCTTCAGAAAAAAGGGCTTTTTAGGCTCTTGTGCGTCAGATGGTGATCCGACCGGAAGTTGCAGTACCTTCATTGGCCACTACATCAAAACTGGCCAATCAGAAAAGAGTAGACTTGGGTGGAAGGGGGCTTAAAGAGACAGGAGCTAAAACAAAGGGTTTCAGACTAAGCCGAAGAACACCGACTAGGAAAAATAAGCTTTAGTTTTTAAAATTGTAAATCCAAAATATTTTCATTAGAGCGTCAGAAAAAAAATATAAACCCAAATGTGCATAATGTGACCACTTTTAACACCTATTTGTATTACTAACAGGCCTCTCCAGCATACATTCCTGTCCAGTTTAGTTCTCGTGGTGTTACTAAGACTGACTTCTGTTCTGTATTTTCCAGAGTGAATGGGACTCCTTCTCCCCTCTCACTCAGCCCTTCCCCAGCCAGCAGTGGAGGAGGAGGAGGAGCAGGAGGGGGATCGGGAGGTGCTCCAGGGTCATCAGGCAGTGTGGCTATTCCTCAGCGGATTCATCACATGGCTGCCAGTCATGTTAACATCACCAACAACATCCTGCGGAGCTACGAACACTGGGAGACAGCTGACAGACTGGCCACTGATAGCCAAGGTAGGACTACAATCGTGCATTCTTCCAAAAGAATAATAAAACCCAGCTCTAAATGACTCACCCAGCTTTGCTTTTTGATGTCAACAGTACTGTCAAAAAAAAAAAAAAATTGCCTGAAGCATAGCAGTGGTTAAGAGTCAACCTTCAGTAACTCTGTGTCTCCCTCACCCCCCTGTAGAGTTCTTCCAGGAGCTGGACTCAGTGATGGAGCCGTTGAGTCAGCAGAGCAGCATGACTGAGCTGGTCCGATACATCAGGCAGGGACTCCACTGGCTCCGCATAGAAGCCCACCTGCTGTAAAGACTGGACCAGAGCCAAAATTTAAAAAAAAAAAAAAAAAAGGAAATGGGCCTGGGAGCTAGAACTGGGATAACAAGTGAGATGAGACGCAGGACAATGCTTCATTTCCCACTGGGATCCTTCAAATGATCTGACACCATCCACTGTAATGTGACGGCATAGACTGTGTGGATTCATTCATCTGAAATTCACCTGCAATTAAGACTTAACAGGAACCAAGTTTGGGAATTTCAACAGTGAATCACAGAATACAAATGAGCATATTAGAAATTTGGCTGATGCTGCTTTTTGGAGTGAATAGTACATCAGCGCAGGTAGCTTCAATTCCTAGAGGGGCAATAGACGTTACAAGCCTCCCAGTGTTCCCAAATAGAAATAAGAACCCGTGAGGGAAGGTAAAAAGCGCTCTTACTAAGACAGGATCATTTTCAGAAATACATGTGAGAGGCTACTGTGTTTAAGGAGGCTGAAGGTAAGAAAGGAGCTCAGCGGAGGCTCATCTCCTCCAGCAGCAGCCTAGAAACGTGTCTGTGATTGGGACCAGAATTAAAGCCTCTGGCTGATATCGATCCACGTGGAAAAGTACCAGGCCAATCCATTAGATAAGGACCACGCTAGCAAAGGAAAGAGGCTCAGCTACAACCACTAGAGCTGAATTGATGTGGGCTGAAGTTTGTAAGACCTTTGTCTTAGTCCATCTTCAGTCTTTAGAGATGGATGTTAGGAATCTGTCTGGCAACTACACATAATTAGTCACAGGAAAACACAATGACTCCTGAAGAATCACTGCTCTGCGGTTTACAAATCAGTCAAATTTAACATGTATAATCTGTTTTAATAGTTAACTTATACGTCTAATACACGTGGTGGTGATGTCACCTCGTTGATGGCAGAATCCATCACTCCTGGATTCAAATGATGAGCACGAAGCAAAGACTTGACATGATGCACGTGGGTAGTGACTAAAGTCTGAGGACGAAAACTGGTGCAGGCATCTTGATAGAGAAGCAAAACTAAAATGTTGTGTAAATTAATAAAAAATAAACTATATATAGTCACTGTTTAAAACTTGTTTCCTGCCCCCAGAGATAAATAAACATTTCAAATGGAACTTTTAACATGCTCTTAACGTGGTACTGAGTCAGCCACATCTTTATCTCTAAAAGGTAAAACATTAAGTCCATTTATTTAAAAAGTGTAAAACTGGATATTTTTTTATTTAAATTTGACATACATCATCATTTATTGGCAATTGGCATGTTTTCTACATACACAGGCCCCAGAAATAAAAGGCTTGATACAACACAGGCTTGATGATAAAAGGTCAAGAGCAGTGGCCCTGATATTTAAAGCTTTAAATATATTGTACGTTGTCAGGGTATCATCTTTGGTTTAGATGAGGAACCTCACAATCTATGTGACCTGGATCAGTGGTTTGTTTAAGTAGTGCCTCTTAGTACAGTTAAGTGAACCTCAACATTGAGATGTGTCTTGCTAGAATGAGGAGTACAACACCTGGGCCAGTTGCAATCCAGGGAGTTAACAGCTCAGCAGAACAAGCACCCAGTTCACTGGTCTTACAAATGAGTCTGGTTCTTCTCTTACTGGTTAAGGGCTTTGGTGAAATTCCACTCGGTTCTAGTTCCCATAGTAACCCACCCACTAAAGTGTCAAACACTTACAAGGGGGAGAATACTACAAGATTCAGTATGATTTGGCTTTAATGAAGCCCCCATCCCCCCCACCCACGCCCCCCCCCATGTGCAGATCAAGTAAACAGGGTGAAAACCAGATCGGCTTTTCTGCCCTGATGTCGAGCAATCTGCCACTTTGTACAGCACTTAAGGAGATCAAATCATCTGCTGGAGATCTTGTGGTCATTTCCCGACATTTGTTGTGTTGTGTTGTTAGTGTGTGTACGTGTACAGCTGATTGTCAAGTCTATTTAAATCAGTACCCGACTGGACAACAATATGTTTGCGTACCACAATGTACAGACTGTGACTCCTAAAACCAGTGTTTTGTGTGTGTGTGTGTGTGTGTGAATGATTTAATGTAAATGAATGAAGGAGTGCAACAAGAGAGTACGTTATCTATACACTCAGTGGTCACACAATTAGGTTCACTATGACAAAACTAGGTCAGTGTAAATCAACAATCTGGCAATAAGTTCTCATTTCACTAAAGTTCAGCTTTTTTTGGAGCTGTTGAAATGGATTACAGCTGTTTCTGTTGTTTAGACTAGTTTCATGGCTATAAAGGGGGGGAGTGTGTGTGTGTGTGTGTGTGTGTGTGGGGGGGGGGGGGGGGGGGGTAGAGACATTAATTACGCAATACAGTTCAACAGCAGCATAGACAACTGAGTGTATATATTTATATGTCTTTGTGTGTGTGTGTGTGTGTGTGTGTGTGTGTGTGTGTGTGTGTTCAACATGTGGCTGCATTTACACAGCACCAAATCATGATTTTCAACTCTTTGTGGCACATCAAAAGGAGACTACGCTGTGATTTCTCTTCTGTTTTCATGTGCACTAAAGATTTAAAAGCTATTTTGTTTCGTTTTTTTTTTTTTCATCCATCCATCCGCCTGCTTATCCTACGGGGTCAACGGGGCAGCTGGAGTCCATCCCAGCTGTCACTGGGTGAGACTGTGCACCCTGGACCGGACACCAGTTCCTCACAGTAGAGACAGAGAACGATTCACACTCACATTCACACCCATGGGCGATTTAGAGTCACCAGATAACTTAACTCCCTGGCTTTGGACTGTGGGAAGAAACATTATTGCTAACCAGTGTCGCCCTTTTCCTTTTCTTTTCCATGGTCTCTGTAAATCCAGCATATCAAGCATGAGTTTTTAAGTTTTGGATCACTTGACCATCGCTGAATGTGTATGGAAGACAATGCGGATGTGAAAAGTAATTTTCTTTTTTTTTTTTGACAAAAAAAAAAAGTAACTCAAGTGCCTCTATTTGTGTCCGGTGGGAATTGCTCTATTTATTTAAGAACAAAGAAAGAATCTAAATGATTTTCCATACCATATTGGTATAATATGAGATTGTTTTTCGTAAACTCAAATGTTTCCATAAGCTTTTTACTGGCGTTTATGACGACACCAGGGTTTGGCTTAAAAAAAAAACAAAAAAAAAAACAGTGGTTTAATGTGTCCAATTTGCATCAGTTGCTGTTTTTATCTTGATGATTTTATCAAGTATTGGTTTGTCTGAAATGCCTGAAAATGTTACACCATCGCATGCAATAAATAATAGCTTCAGACCAAGAGCTACTCGTGTCCATTTTGGGGAAAAAAAAAAAAAAGAAAAAAGTGTATTTGTTGTCACATAGTCAGTGTGAATGTTCTCTATCACCTGAAAACAGAGCCGCTTTAAATGCACAACACTAAGCTTTAGGAGGTAATAACATTACAGGAAGAGTTACATGTTTTAGGAAATGCCTTTCTTTTCTTGCAAACCCAAGATGAGAGTTTTGAATAATTGGATAGCTTTCGTTTTTGTGTGTAAAACATCTACATTGTGATAACTGAGTACAAAAAATAGCTTGTGTGTAAACTGTCATACAAGCCTGAGAAATCTCTGTGGTTCTGATGCTGTACACACATCTGCACATCTCAGCTTAAATGTGATGCCACACTGACAAAGATCACTTACACTTACCTTCAAATGACAAACGACTGATGACAGGACAGTAGGTTTAATCTGACAATAACTTGTCTGACAAAGTCATTGATGGTTTTTATTTAGTGGACAGATACAAGGCCACAAACTCTCCGCAAGGAAGTAAATATTTCCAAAAAATGTCAAACTATTCCTTTAAACTAAACGCATTATCTAAACGCCTGAAAATGTTTATTCAGTGAACATTGTGTAATTCTCTCTTTTTTTTTCTTTTAATGATCTGAGCTTCCGAAGCCAAATTAGGAATTTCCCAACGAGCCACTGAATTTCTACAACAGCCACAAACAAACACCACCGTCTGTTTCTGTTGCACCTCAGTCGATACGAGTTACAGTTGATCCACTTTGTTGCTCACTTCAAAATCAACAATGTTCGATGTTGTTATGTTTTATGGTGAAACAGTGATGTTACTATATGGTACTTGTTGATTTCACACGGTGGTCCTCTTACTGATTACATGCAGCAGCACAAAATACATATCTATATGATAATATGCTGTAAAATTTCAAATCCATTGCATTGGTGACATCATGGAAGTGTTTCTCCCACTATGCTACAACATGTTGAATTCATGTAACAGTTAATTGATATGCAGCGTGAATATGTCAGTATTTTCTGAAACCTTCAGTAGACAAACTGCCTCAGCCTGGACGTCTTATTAAATATCCCATTAGTTCCTGTAACATTGTCACTGTAACAGTGACATAGGCACAACGTCGCTGATTACAGTAGAGGCTTAAACAGACTGACTTGTCTTTTGAAACAGATGATAACAACCTGAGTGCACATTGATAACCTGTCCAGTGTGTCTCTAATATTGTCAGAAACTCCAAGATACCCTTGGATTTCTTAGGAAATTGCCCAAACTGGACCAGCAGTATTTACAAGGAGCCCCTGTAATCCGTCAATCTTTTTCCCACATGATTGTCCTCATTTGTACTGTTGGAGTCGTGCAGCAAAGGTAGAAACTGAGATTTGAAGAATATTAGTTTCTGTTACACTGTTACACTATCTCCATCTCTTCTGCACGTGTCAAATCTGAAAAAATCATGTTAAATCATGTCACGTTATGCCTGATTACTAAACATATCATATCCCTTTCAAGGTATTGCTTCTAGAAGTTTATTTATTATGCAGTGCAATGCATTTACAGGAATAGTTGACATTTGAGGGAATAAATTAATGAACTTTCTGAGAGCTAGACAATAAACTAACATCACTGTCATGTATGTGCGATAAGAACTGAGCTGAAACCAGGAGGCGATTAGCAAGAAGACACAGCCAGCCGGGTTCTGCTAAGAGAAATACACACGACACCTCTAACGTCGCTTAATTAGGCCACGTTGGTTTAATCTACATCCTGATCACAACTAGTACGGAACTGTTGCAGCACCTGAGACTCCACATAATAGCACTGTTGCTTTTCCAGTTTCCAGTGCACACGTGGAACAAACCAGATGCTCTGTGAGAGCACGTAGTTGGACTTTTGGATTTTAAACAGAACTGGGCTCCTCTTTTCCCAGTGTTTCCCGTCAATGCTAAGCTAAGCTAATCACCTCCAGGTCTTAGAGACACACAGTAGCCACCTAAAACTCAGAAGAGCACGAAAAAGCAATATTTGAAAATTGTTGCAAAACTCTTTCTGTTGTCGTGACATATTGTATTGGAAATTGTATTAACAATTGTAAAATACTGAATTAGAGTTTGAAGAAGTAAAATCTGTTTGCAAACCACGTTGGTCAGAGTTTCATGTGAAGCAATTTGATAAAATGCCATTGGCATCTCTCCAGATGCAGAAGGGGATTTACACCATGTAGGGATTCAAAATGAAACCAACTCAAAAAAACAAAGTTTCTTTATTGTTTTCAGTCATTCTGCACCCTGCAGAGGAATAGTCAGCTCAAAACCAACGTCTATACTCCTTATCTTTGTATTTTCTCCAAATGAATCTTCAAATGTTCACTATGTAGCAGCTTGATTATGTCAAATTGATCCCACACTTAATGAGAACCCTGTTGATTCCTGTCGCAAGTCTTTGCATTTAGCTTTGTTTGTGCAAGACACAGTGCAAAATGAACACAGACAGTATTCTTGATGAGGACCTCAGTTACTGGCATCATGCAATGGCAAAATGTTAAATCTAGCATTTCTGAAAAAAAATGCATATTTCCAGACAGACATTGGTGGATTTTATGAGCAGCCTGACAAATCTGTCTCTGTGGTTCTGCGCATCACTGGCTAAAGACATCTCTTCTATAACATCCGAGAACGCACATGTCCAACATGTATTGTATTGTATTTTTAAATGTGTTGCACAACTTCAACTGTTTTTTTTTCTTTTTCTATCAGTGTGATCTTTTTCTAAAGTTCTTTTTATAATGAAGTTGTTCTATGTGATGATCAGAAGTTGTGATGCAGTTCCATTGTTTTTAAATATTTAATGTCTCTAAAATATGGATTAAAATCTGTTTGAGCCGATGATCCTGCTGCTCTCATTGTCTCATTTTTGTCCTTTGAAAATACTACATAACTTCTCCAAGATTTGTGATCATAATGAGGCTTTGCAAAGCTGACATTTATGAAGTTTACTACAAGCACAAAGTGAATCTTTATTTCATGTCACATGAGGTTTCCCCATAAAAGTAACAAGAGAAAGCTAAAGCTCTGCTGTATTATAAACACTAAAATTATGCTCTTATTGTAAAAGTGCATAATCTGTCTTAATGAATTAAATCTGATTTCGGATAAGATTCTTTTATAAATAGGACCGAGCCTTTGAGTGGCCTGGATGTCTTACATTATAAGAGCCCAGTCTTCTTATTAGCACTAATGGAGTCTTATTTCTACATCACAGCAACTATTAGCCCACTTCACCATGCATGATTAATTCATCGAATATAGCAGTGCATTAGAATTCAGAAGGGAAGAAGGCGGCTGTGCGTCTAGAGCAGGATGGAGATGGACTTCAGAATGTGCGGAGAAATAAGAAGAAAAGGAGACAGAGGACACTTGTTTTGAAGTCGAAATGAAAGTGTGCATTTTCTGGGAAACACAAATCCCAATTAATGAAGTATTTAAATGAGTAAGGAGGTAGAAAGCAAATTTGCAGACCTTGAGACATATTAACCTTTGAGTGTGTGTGTGCGCGTGTGTGCGCACACGCATCCTTGGTAAAGAACTAACACACTAACGACTAAGATTTATAAGTTTAATTGCCATGTGTAACTATGAGGTCAAAAAATCTCTCTCTCACACACACACACACACACACACACACACCTGTGGCCCAAAACAACCACTCAGCAGATCAGCTTAAAAACACAGTTTATTGTTTGTGTGTTTAGACAGGCAGATGGAAACTATTTTACTTTTACTTTTTTATCTGGACTGAAAGTCCTCAGAACTAGACGTGGCCTCATTTTTCAGATGCTGGGTCTATTTACACAAGAGGGAGCTTGGATGAACACAATCAACCAGATAAAGTGTAAGTGGGGATATTTCCTAAGTACATCCACCATAGAATAAATTATATCATTGACGTGTTTCACCAAGACACAGGTGAGATTAAAAAATACAAATAAATACATTTCTGGGCTCGATTCTTGCTGCAAACGTTCAGGGGAGTGTTAGCCAGTGTTTGGTATTATTGACATTTGCCAGAAAATGGGTTTTATTCTGTTTTTAAAAACACAGCTACAGTATCAGCCATGAGTTGATTAAAGCCATTCAGCTGCATTAAAAGAAGCCCACAAAGAAAAATCACTCCCCCGTCTCAATGTGCAGAGTGAACATTTTAATAGACCATCCCTCCCCTCAGTCTTTGCCACCTGTTAAAAGGTTTTTTTTTTTTTTTGTAGAAAACAAAGACTTTTCTACTCAGCTCGGCAGTTCACAGTTCCAGAGGCGCTAATGAGGGAAGAGCTCGTCAGCTCTAATTGAATGACTCCTGATTAAACTGGTTTCACACTGACAGTCAACATATCACATCTCGTCCAGTGTCTAATTGGCTGTTTTCCCGATGTCACACTGGAGCATGGAAACAAAGCCATGTTGGAAAACATAACATAGTGGCCCACATCTCACTTTGTATCTTATATTTTGTTGTATTAGTTTGCCAACATGTTCTCAGTGTCAGGTGTCAAAAAATGTGCCAGACTGAACAAGTGTTTGTTTAAAGGTTTTTTTTTCCCCAGCTCCACAAGTGTTTAGAGTTATTAAAGGGCGACTTCACCAAACTTGCTTTCTATGACCTTGGTTTAGGTTGTAAATGTACATTAATGCCTTTAAACTTCCCTCTAACTTTCCTCTATTCAAATATTTGGCCCATTCTAGCTGAAACAGGAGTTTTTCATCATTAGGAGTTCAGATTATGTCATCTGGAAAAGCCGCATGATTCATGACCATGATACAATCTGAACTGCAGGTTCCTTCAAGTAATGTCATCTGGAGGCATTTTCCAGCTAAATGTAGAGAGATGTTTTGATATAGAGAAGTCAGAAGGAAGTTTATCTACATGTACTACATAAACTAGAACCTTAAGAAGCAAGTTCAAAATCAGTGAAGGCCTGGAGCTGTGCTCAGACTGAGGCTGAGACCTCCAGACTCTTGAGATGCTAACAGGAGGTGTCCTAGCTGTAACCAAACTAAGTGGAGAATCGGGGACAAACAGCCCTGAGGATTGCTGAACGCGTGGGGGTCTAAGTCTTAGGTGTAGGGAGTTGTTAAGTATGAAGTAACATTTACAAGCCAATCCAGTGTAAGGCGATGCAAACCTCACAAAATATTAATGCACATTCAGCTTGTACAAATGTTCTTAATCATCAGAAGCAACCAAAAAAAAAAAAAAAGGTTAAGGAACGTTTAAACATGTTAGTGCACATAGTCATTAGCAAACGAAAGACGCACTGCCAAAAACAACTCCCAGCTAATATCTACTTCCTGCCGTGGCTGGTAGTCTGCCATGTTCGTCTGCAACGTGATTCTCTGGTGGACATTTTTTAAACTTCACACTGAACCAGCTAAACTGAATTCACTGCTTTGATGCTAAACTAATCATCTCCCCATTAGTACAATTACTATATTACAAGGATTCAATGCTTTGTTCAGCTTCGTGTCAACCATTTTACTTTTTACTGTTACTGTTTAATGTTAGTGTGTTTTCTTTAGCAACCTCCACTGGCAGACACCAAGGACTCTGTACAAATGATGCATGGCTCAGGGTGGAAAACACTGTAGGAACACAGCAAAAACTACAAGCTAGCATTAACTTACACAGATTTGCTTTTAAATCAGAAATCATGTTAAAATAGGTTTCAATGTTGCAGCATTGTCAGCAGTGTCATCACACTAACCCTCTGCTCGCCGTGGTAAGAAAAAGAAAAACAC
The DNA here is from genome assembly GCF_033026475.1 of Channa argus. NCBI lineage: Eukaryota > Metazoa > Chordata > Actinopteri > Anabantiformes > Channidae > Channa > Channa argus. Next base: position 6,556,704 of record NC_090206.1, read on the forward strand.
AAAACTCTGCACTAAAATGCACCTGATAAAATACTGTAAAAAGCTGAGGAGCCCTAAAATTAGAAGAAAGCCAAGTCTGTAGAATTAATTTGGATGTTCTGGGAGCAATTCTAGTGAAAGAAAGCTCCTCTGAGAAAATTCTCTAAAGCCCCTTCTTCATGTTCTTTGGAGGCACAGTTTGTTTACTATTCCTGGATTCATTTACACGTGCGCGTGTGCGTACACACACACACTTAATACAACCACTAGTCATGAAGTAGCTGAGCTAAGCTGTTTTTAACACACTCACAAGCCTCTTCTCTCTAATGTAATTGTGTATGTCGCCAACATAAACAGAAAGACAGTGTGACCTGCCAGAATATGAGCCTATAGCAATAATGCGATTACCAGTATATGAAGCATAATGATAAATGATGAGAGCGAAACAAAGAGTGGATTGGTGAGAAGGGGCCGGTAAAATGGAGTAAGAGAAGCAAAGGGCAGCAGCAGAGGGATGGATGGTGGGGGTGAAACAGCAGGTAAACAGTAATGTAATTGCCATTAGATCAATTTGATCGTAGTCAGAGATCACTGCTTGTGATGATAAATATTGATCTGATAAAATCCCTGAGGCAGAAATACAAGCAGACATGGACACAGGCTGCATTGATAGAGACCTGATCCTCGCCTTCAAGATAGCAATGCAGGCGGCAGATGGGCAGCCCACAGGCGAGGCCCCAAGCCCCCAAGCTAAACGCAATCATTGGCCTGTAAGTAAATGCATTTCCTTCCTTCCGCTTTGGAGCGTTGGTGTCTTTCAGCTCATTGTTTTGGTTCTTTCTCACCCCTCGCATCAAGGCTGCAGTCCCATCGAACCCAAAAAAGTGCCGGTGTTACTTTCGACCTGCTAGAAATGTAAAACTATAAGCTGCCCATTTAAAGTTAAGGGCAGCACAGAGAAACAAACAACAAAATGATCAACATTAAAACAATTTTAAATTTAACATAGTTTACTTCCCTATTGACTTGAAACTTTCTTCTTCTCTGCCTTCGGTGGCACATATTGCCAACAGTAACTTACTATTACCCAAATAAGCATGATATGTAAGGCAAGAGCGTGGATTGGGCCCTTCCCCATGCACAATATGAATAAAACACCGAGCCCACTTATGAAATGCTACTGATGGTCAAAAACTCAACAGGGCACCTTTAATGTGTTTTCAGTGAGAGCAGTAAAATGAGTAACTGCAGGTTCAAGTTACAAGCAAATCATAAAGAAATGTGGAGTAAAATCTGAATACTGGTGTGTTCAAAGGACCGGAAGAAAAGGGAAATGCAACGAAAAGAGAAGAAGTTATTAGAAAAGGTAAAACCGGCAGGGGAGACATGTCAAGTACTTCCCTTGGTCTGTGGGAAGTTTTTGACTTCATTCATTTAGACTTCAAGCATTTTACACATAGTTCTGCATGACTGCCTGAAAATTGACAATGGTGTTAAAAAGAAAATCAAAGACATGAGCCTGAATTTATACCATTGCAAAATGCAATTACAAGTCTTTTAACCATTTGTGTGTTGCCTGGACCAATTGACTGGAATCGTATACAAATTAGCAACCATCCTCCCCTCCAGTGCCAGACAGTAAGCGTCTGCATTCTCTGAAAGAAATGCACCCGAATAGCTACTTACATTGTAGAAACATCTTTTATTTTTTTTAACAAACCAATCCAACCTGCATCCTTGCCAAGTCTAAGATGTAACTCCAAAAGCTGAAGTTCAGGGTAAATGTTGCTGTTCTGATGGAACCAAACTCAAATGTGTTCATTTGACAATGACAGTAACTCTGGACAGTCACGTTATTACTGATTGAATCATTCTTCGAAACATATTGAACATGTTACAGGACACAGACACAAAGTTTAACAAGTGCATGAGGTTCAAAAGGGATAGAAATACATTGATTGAATAGATAAGTGGAAAAGGCCAATTCAGTTCCATTATAATAATGATTCAACTGTATCTTATTACCAGACACCACCGTGGACCCACGAAAGAGATGACAGACCAAATCTCTTCCATTTATTTTTGAGCTTAAATTTGAAGGTGAAGTTGTTTTTTTATCTAAATTGCTACTACACAAAATCTTCATGCAGCCGAACAACAGCTAAATACTAGGTTTCATTTACACTTTTCCTCTTTTCAGTTCAGGTCCACAAATTGACGTGAACTAGCTGTTTACAAGAAGGGAAGCGAATAGCTCCAAGTGACATCATGTACAACCAGTGATGTCATATTGTGCACGGCAGAACGGTGCTTTAGCATCAGTGCTTCTTAGCTGCTGCGGTGGAGACTACACTTGAGGCTCACTGGGTGATCAATAGTATGTTGAAGAACACCAACTCTAAAAGAAGAAGTCCGTGTCAGTGGTAATCAAGAGTTATGCCTTCAGGTTTCCTCAATATTTCTTCAGAGGGAGAAAAAATAAAAATAAAAAAAATTTAAAAAAAAGTAATAGTAGTAATAGACTGTGTGAATTAAACAGCTCAACATTTTGCAAAGCACATTCTGAAGACACGATCTTTTGTTGACAGTATAGAAGATGTATAACACAGAATTTCAGAGAGCTAACATAAACACTAAACAGGGAAAGCTTGGAGTATCTACCTACCAGCATCTGTAAGTTTTACTTGATTGCACATTTGTTTCCGCACATTAAAACAATAAACAATATTTTAATTAATGAGCTTGACACGTGCTGAAATACAGATTTTTAGAAATTTTAGAAACTATTACTACTTTGATAAATAGCGGTTTGCTGTAGGATCATATTAACGCACTAAAGTCCAATGTCCGGCACATATATACACAGAACCAATGAATCATTACATTAAATGAAAACACACTTTCTCCCTTTCTGCATAGTTTTTCAACCTTCTTCCCTCCTTTTGAACCTTTTCAATCTGTGGTGTTTTATTCTTGTCATCTTTTCTTCCCTGTATTTGTTTTCATCCCTGCTGTGAGGTAGAGGAGCTGCAGTTTCATTCTCGTCTTCAGACTTACAGTCTAGATGAGTCACAAATGAAGAAAACAAGTAAGTGGATGAAAGGGAAGAAAATGTAAACCAGAAAAAATAAAAAATAAATAACTGGAAGGTAACAGGTAAACACATAGCTAAAAAAAAAAAAAACTTACAGGAGGCAGACTGGCCATCTTCCTCATTATCACACGGTGGTTGGAGTCAATATAGACATTGTTGTCCTCACTGGGATCGTCTGCTAACATATACAACTCTCCAGCATGGATGTCATAGACATTCACCTACACGGAGAGGCAGATGGATGATAGACCATGAGATTGTGATGAAAAATGATCATGAAAACTAATGGCACTAGACAGGATGGATAGTGGACACGTTCCCATCCTGAACCAGCTACAGTCTCACACAGGAAGGTAACAGAAAAAGACAGATGAATATTATGCTGTGCTGGTGTGAAATGCACCTACCTCAAATGTTTCAGGGTTGAAGCCGAGCCAGAGGGTGAATCTATAGTCCCAGGAACGAACAGAGTAGCCCATGACTTTAATGTCTTTAAGGTCAGGGAGGTCCGAGTTCACCTAATACAAGAACATTCTCTATTAAAAATATCTTTAAAAAAGGCAAAAACACTGAAGTCTTTCTGCAGGGCTGTCAAGTCCACAGCTGCCAACTCATCCTGCGAGCCAGCCGATGAGCTCATGTCAGGCTGCCAACTCCTCCGTACAGAGATTAACCTACAGCAGGTGCAGCACTCATCTGGATATTTTAATTCCAAGATCGTGCGCTTGTAGCTGGCAGCTCTAGTGTAAGCAAGGTAGAGGGTCAAAGAGTGACAGTCATGTAAACGCTTGTTCTACACGAGCTCAGTTTTCATGACCTTCACTTGAAAACTCTGGCTTCTAATCTCCTTCCTGACTGAAAACCTTTGGTTCGCTTATAAAAGCTTCTTAATTTCTTTTTCTAAACACCCAATATTTCTGTTACCTGTGGTGTATCAGCAGGACGGGGGTACTGGCTAAACGATACTGCCTCCTCATTCTCTCTACTTTCTCTGTATTGGAAAGCGTTGGCAAGGTTGTGTCCTTCAGTACACAGCTCCTCCTGAAAGCAAGAAAACAGACAAAGGAGTAAAGGAAAGAAAATGTCACAGTCAATTAGATCACATTGATGTCGGCCATGTTTGGCTACCTGTTTGCAGAGTATTCACTTCTTGATTCGTTTTGTTTGGCCACGTTAGTGAAATGTCATTTGCAAGATACCTACAATGGCTCAAATCTAGTGGTATTATTATTGTCATGGAGAACAAGAATCAGCGAGGCCACTAAGAGCCGTCTGTGGCTACACAGCCCCATACACCAACAACATGCACCATGTGCTGAGGTGGAAGAAGTACACAAACTCAATACTCAAGGAAAAGTAGAGACCTAAACAAAAGAATAAATGTACATCACCTCACATATTCACTCACTTAATTCAGCAGAAGTATAGAAGTAAGAAGAAGTAAAAGTATTTCAGTAAGAAAGCTATGTATTTTATATAATACTCATTATGGTAATTGTGGCAAAACCTGTACAGTAAAAACCAAAGTAAGGATCAAAGATCATTGTTGGTGGAGCTCATTTTGACTTAAAGTGTTTAAAGTGATTCAACGTAAATAATGTGGAAAATGTAAATAAAAACAGAATGAATTGCAAATCTCATCAGCCCATTTTTTTTAATTCACAAGAAAAAGAAAGTTCATGGAACATTTCATGGAACATTAGCTCATTTTGAAATTGATGGCAGCAACACATCTCAAAAATGTTGGAACAGGATGATGTTGTGTAACATCACCTTCTTTTAACAACTGTCTGTAAATGTCTGGGATGTGAGGAGACCAGTTGCTGGAGTTTCAGCAATGAGGAATGTTTCCTATTCTCTCCGTTTCAACATCTGACATGTTTATGTTTTATCGTGAATTTAAAAAAAAAATGGGTTGATGAGGTTTGCTACTCCTTGCATACTCTTTTTGTTTAAGTTTTCATATTTCCCCAACTTTTTTGGAATTGGGGCTGTACATGTTTCTGAGTAACCAGGGTACTCAGAAATCTGCCTTCTCAGGTAACTGGGGAACAGTGTTTAGATGCAGTTATAAGACCATGTTACTGGAAATCCGTGTTGGTTTGTGTTGGTTCCATTTTCAGTCAGACTTTAGGCAGATTTGAGCCAGTAAACGGACTCAAAGAAACATCTGCATAAACATGCCTCAGCCAAGATGGTATATTCGCCATCTTAGTTCAGTTTTGTAGTTTGCCAAATTTTGCCTTTTCTGTAGCATACAAAAAAGTACAGCAAACTCAAAATCCTGACCAGTAGACGGCATTAATCCTAATATTTTTGTCTGGACCACAGAAGTGAACCAGCTATCAATTTTAAATTTTTTTTTAAAGCGACCATGTGGAGAAAAAAACCTAGCACCTAGCATATCACCTTTGTCTTTAAAAAAAAAACTGTTTCAATAAATGAAATCATTTACATCTTTTGATACCTTGAAAGAAATATCAGGACAAGTTTGAGGTGTTCCGACGCCAGCCACATGGGAGAGTGTAGGAAACACATCCACCAACTCCACCACGTTTTTTCTAACCTTTTCATCTGGAAGACAGAGGTCGGCCAGTGAGACAAAGTCTTATTTTAGCCACTTAAGAGCAATATAGTAAAGATTAACACAATTTTCGTAGACAGCCTGCACTTACATTTCATCATCATTGCACCATTTTTATTTGAAGTAAAAACTGTCCGGAGGCAAAATATCAAAGTATATCCCTGTCTAAACACTTTTGAATTTCCCCATCCATATCAAAGCCCTTATTAATGTTGTCAGAGTCGTGAATGTTTTAGCAAGGTTTATATGAGCATTTAAAACCAAAGCTTTTACATCATATTTGACTTTCCTTTTGTAATTTGACACTGCTTTTACATGAGCCATGTAAATGTTTCATGTTGTCAACAGACATGCATGTGTTATCTATAAAGAGCCCTTACTCATAAAGCTGTACTCTGGTTGGGTTAAGACATCAATGAAGGGGAAAGATCCTCTCGGCTTATCAAACATTGTGGTGGCACCAGGAACGTAGAAGATAAGAGGGACACGTGTTGTCACGTCAAAATTTGAGTATTTGGCCCATTCACCATGTTCTCCTAATGACCAACCTGCAACACAGTATGTGGAATATTAACATATTCAAAAATGTATTTTATTGATGTTTTTTTTCGCCATTGCATCATTTTAAATTGATTGCATTTGATTGAGCTTCATTGGATATATTTAACACAGCCACAGAGAGGATTTACTACAGCAGTCTACACTGAAGGAGATATTAAACGAAAATGAGTTTCCAAGTCACAAAGTTTCTGAAGAAAAACAAAAAGTAAAGGTGGGGGGTAGAAAAAGAGCAGGGTTTTTTTAACAGTCCAGGAAGGAGAACGGAGGTAACGGCACATTGTGCCGTTACAACACTGCCATCTGGTAGTAAAAGGCCAGTATAACAAAAAACATTTATCCCCTAAAAAAAAAAAAAAAAAAAGGTATTCATTTTAAGACCAACAGTCCTGTCTGTGTTTTAACCGTAAATCAGACTCCAGCAGTTATATCATATTCAACTATTCCCAGTTCATCTAAAGCACGCGGCCACTAACCATGATCAGAGGTAAAGACCACCACAGTGTTGTCAGCCAGTCGTAGCTCATCAAGAGTACTGAGCAGCCGACCAACCTGCGCATCCATAAAAGACACCGCAGCATAGTAGTGTTGTCGGATACGCAGCTGGAAGACAATAGTACAGAGCTTTGTAATGCATTGTAAACAGAGGGAGCCATGATATAAATATCTTGTGTTGAAAGCAGCCAGTTCATACCTGGAAGTCTTTAGGAACTGGTCCATAAGGGAAGCTGATGTTTAATTTTTGGACATCATCTCGCTTTCTTACATCCGTCCATGGGTTGTAGGCCACTGGTGGAAGACGCCTCGGGACATCAGGGTCAGGGGCCAGAGTCATTTCTTCTAAAGGGTACAGGCTCAGGTATTCCTGTAATATACAGACATCAGGTTAAATTAAGGAAAGGTACAGAAATTATGATTTACTCCGTTGGCCCAATAGATAAATCTCTCATATTATTTATATACATGCGCTTCAGAAGTTGTGCAGCTTCTAACAAATACATGTAGTTTCAAATTGTCCCAATTTTAGCTTTCGTCCATTGGCTTTCTGTTAATTATAGGCTGGATTTAAGCATCACAGTCAGGGTCCTCTATATAATTAAAAGAGCTGAGCCCTCTGACCACTGTGAGAAGTCGCGTCTTCATGGCAGAGACTTGTGACTGTTCCAAGGTCTTGGCAGAAAACTAAAGAGCATTTGCTGCTGTTGCACTTGTACTCTGGAACAGCCCCGAGGCCAAACCAGTCACATTTCTACAATAAAAAACAAAAGATCTAAACACATTTCTTTGGCTTACACTTGATTTTAACATTCTCCTTCTCCTTTCTTGAATTTATGCTGCCTGCCATTTTTTGTTTGCTTCATTTTCGGTTTTTGTCTGCAGCAGTTCAGTGTTTACAAGATGGAAAAAGTGTAGTCTGACACTGGTTGTTCAGTTTTCAGCCTCTGAAGTTACGGATTACTGCTTTGTCGGTCTCTCTAGGTCTACAGCCTAAATATAAATTAAAATACAAATTTTATGTACTTGATATATTGATAAGACTGTTTGAAACAATGCAATGGTTAACACTCTTGCCTTATGGTTCTGGGTTCAAACCTGTCAGCTGTCACAACTCTGACAATGGGTTTCCTCCTGTTCTTCAAGCTCTGTCATGCCTCAGCCTGAATATTGTATTTTACAACTGCTCAGATCTTTGATAAACATGCAGAAATAGGTGATTAAAAGCCATATGTCAGTTTACACAAAGCAAGACCTTCTAAAAGAAAAACAATAATGGTATAAGGGCACATGCTTAAACCTCACTGTAAAAGAACTGTGAGGATGTTCGTCCATATAGATGTTTACATTTTGCTTGAAGCTCTACTGGTTTTTCAAGCTTAAGTTTAAGTACAGATGAGTGCTAACTTTTGAATCTCCTTGCTTTGAAATGGCAGAGTAAAAAGGGCTTTGTGCTTTGGAGCGTTGTCTTCTTGGCGGATCCCCTGCCTCTTTATATTTGACTTGTCGTAGGAGGCATTGCTTTAAAATCTTTTGATATTTGGCTGCATTCATTCTTGCATTCTGTCTATGCAGAACTCCAGTGCCTGATGCAAACATACTGTACACTGCCAGACACCAGTGGGCCTCAATTTTTCTTTGTAGGACTGTCTCATGTCCATGTGTTTTCCATTTCTGGATTCTGGTCTTCATGTAGTACTGTTATCCCGAAATGCTATGAAACATTTTTATCACCCTCCAGGTTTATGAAGCTTCACCAATTTCATTTTGAGGTAGACTGTTTCCCCCCCCCATCTTTTTTTTTTGTTGCTCTCAGCAAACTGCATGGGCAGATCCTGGAGATCTACTTATTTGCAAATTTGAAGTGCAAGATCAGACACCTGATTTTACATCTGAAAGTTAATTATCAAGAGTGTTTATCAAGGGAGACTCAAACGTTTGCACTTATACAATTATGATTCCTTTACCATAATCTTCTTTTTAAAAACTTCTTGACTATTATTGTTACTTCTGGTAATAAGGAACATTTGTTCTAGACAAAGGGGCAATAAATATTAATGAAAATAAATTGTTGCTTTACTCTTTACCACTGCAACTTGAGAGGAAGCATCATTTCACGCAAATGTATTTAGTGACCGTTTTCATTTTGTGGTTCTGCTGTTCTCCACATGAACTTTTTTTGTTGTGATGCTATGCATGTGTCATTTATTCTCAGGGATCTCTTGGAAAAGATATGCTGATATCTCCTGAATAAATGAAGCTTCGATAACAAACTCACCGTGAGCATATGCCACCTTTATTTATATTTGAAATTAAAACTGAAAATAGTTATAAAACTAGAAACAAGCCTACATTTTCACAAAGCTTTAAAAGTTTCTTGTAAAATTGATAGTCTCCTCAGACAGACCAACACAAAAGGCAGTTAAAATCTGTGAGTGATGCTCCAAAGTAAGAGAGGTGGCGGACACATCAGATCACTACTGCATTTAAACATGGATTCAAAAATAAAAAGGATACTTAATTGCATGTAAACTTGTTGTCCAATTACATGAGAAACCTAGTAACTTAAGATTTTTTTTACAAAATAGTATTTCAAATACACTGAGCTTGCACAAGTGTGTTTGTACATCCACTTCTATTGAAATTGCATATAAGGGGATGCATACTTAACCCTGAGCCTAACATAATAGCATAATATATTGAGCTAGTACAAATGTTCTTTTATCATCAAAAGTAACAAAAATGGTCAAGTAGTGTATTAAGAAAAAGGTTATTGTTAATTATTATAGTCAGTATTTGTCTATAAGTTCTAATAAAGGCACAGCTGTACATGCTCAATGTGCACAAAATAAAATTATTATGTTTACTCTTTTTGCCATTCCAAAATATGGGGATGAAAATTTAGTGTTTGGATGCTCTACTGTACATGTGCTGATATTAAGTCATGTACATCACCTGTGGTATCCTGAAGGGTATGTGAGGTTTGTGAAAGCCCACAGCTAAGAAGAAAGGATCATTGCCGCTGGCCTGGCTCTTCAGTAACCTCACTGCCTCCTCTGTGCTCTCCAGGTCAGGGAGGGTTCCCCCAGGCTGCTCTGTCACATTCACTGCACAGAGCAAGTTGGCATGGAGCTTACCATCCTCTCCCTTACACATCTGTAAACAAGATTTACATAAAATTATTAAAGTCACATTTGTGCACATTTCCTAATTATATTTATTTTTCAGGGTCTCTGATGATTTGGTTGATTTTAGATATAGTCAAAATAAAAGTATATCATGTACATTCAGTCACATAGCATGCGGAAATAAAGCTACATGGAGAAAGCAGATACAGTATATTGTACATTCTGGTTTACTTTGGCCACTTGGGGTCCGCAGTTGTCTGTGTGTTTAAAATGTGGAGTTACGGGGAAAGAATATGCTCATCAGAAAAAAGACAGTATAAGATTTTACTTATTTATTTTTTTTACATCTCACTAAAGTAATGATGCATCCTTAAGGTGCAAAGACTCCTGTACAAGAGATTTAGACATTACAGGAGTTTACAATGAAAATGATATAGAGCCAACTAACAATTTGTAGGATGAAAGTTCTTACGTTTCAGCCTTCTGCTGCTTGGGACTCATATGGAAAAAAGAATCCATATCTCTATATCTTTATCTCTAGAGCCATGACTATCATGACTATATGTATTTAGTCACTATTCATTTGGATGATGTTTTAGCTTGGGCAGTCATTAGAGAGAGATTAGGAATTTCATTGATTTGCTTCCTTGTGAGCTATGCACTAATAAACCTGCTACAGTGTAATGGGTAACCTTCATAGCTTTGGGTTTGTATGACTTAAAAGTTGTTTAAATCCTTTAAATTCCAGTTTAATAAAGCAAACATAAGGCAGATTCTCACAAGATGGCACCCAAAACCCAAAAATTCAACACAATGTGCTTCACATTCTCTCATGTCAGCCTGAGTCCAGCATGAAGGTTTACTTTTTCCTATTCATACCTTTTCCTTCTCATATCTAAATGACGCTGGGTGGTAGGCAGGAATGGACCAGCTGTAGGGGTAGTCATCAGTGTAGTTGGAGGCAATACCTAAAAAAAATAAAGAACAACAACATGTAACATTCTGCATAGATTAGACATTATAAACAAAGACAAAAAAGTCCAAATATTTTATATGTAAAAAATGGAAAAAACAAAAACAAAAAAAGGAACTGATAATCATCATTAGCTAGTCGTCTTATTCCATTTCACAGCTCATTATTTAGCTAGTATATCCGGACACTTCCTAGTGTTTTAGGTTTTGCATTAACTTTGGCTTTTATTTCAAATTGACAATATTAATCTCACCTGGATGAAATACCTTGCCCACAGACATAGTGAAGTACCCTCTGGATTTAAAATACTGTGGGATGGTTGTGTAGTTCCCAGAATGGACTCTCCAGTAAGACTTGAAATCATAGAGCCTGGTTGTGTCTGGTCTGCGACTAGTTAACATGGATGTACGGCTAGGAGCACACACCGCTTGCTAAGAGGGAAAAATACACATTTCAAGAATTTTATGAGGCCAACTAGAGAGCATGTGCACAGCAAACACCAACTAACCTGAGCATAGGCATTGAGAAAAACCTGGCTTTTAGAAGCCAGCTGGTCAATGTTTGGGGACTTTGCCACAGGGTCCCCATAGCAGCCCAGTGATGTCCGCAAATCATCCGCCATGAGGAAAAGGACATTTTTCCTCTCTGAAAGCAAACAGCCACATTTAGAGTTTTAAACTGCTACACTTATTTATAATGATAATTATAAATATTATATAATTCCACAGTGGGTTCAAGCCAAGTTCCCTGATTGTGGCACGAGCTAGCAGGTCTCACTAATGTTTTAGTTACAACAAACCCAAGACACAAAAGTAAAGGTATCCGTTATAGGTAAAAGTTAAACACAACGTAGCAGGTTTCTACTACAACTGATGCCCGTCTCAACACAATACAACGACAAGTTAAACTTTGAGTTAATTTACGTCTGCCAACTGTAGCTAAGCTACAGAGAAGAAGAAAAGCAGCCAGTTCATACTGAAGACATATTTAACCTTAATGCTGAATGCTAATTTGATTATTTCAGCTGGCTAAGGTTACATTTCACAAATAAAGTCTACCTTCTATGCCAAAAACAGCAGGTGCCAGTGATTGGAGAACCAGGAGCAGAGGAACAACAAGCAGACGAATGAACATCTTAGTCTAAAGTTTAAAAAAAAAAAAAGCACAATAGTCCTCAAATATGACCACTTCTCCCTTAAGAAATGACACGTTACTCCAATAGCTAGCGTCAAAACAAACCAGCGTGTTTTTAGCGTCCTTAAAACTTCCTGATACTCGCGTCATTCGACTGCTGCGTTTTCATTCGTCCACAAAGCAGTCGCCCCACCCCACACGGTTAATCTAATTAGTTAAATGAGGTGTCAATCACTCCGATACGTGAACGCTAAGTATTACGTTAAGCGATTTCAATCACTATTAATTAGCAGTGGTAAAAAGTATCAGATTACATTACTGTACTTTGGTACACGTTTATGTTGAGTATTTGTTTATTTCCAAACACATATATGAACACCTTGGTAAATTGAATAGTGTACATGCACGTTTGATACTATTAGTTTATTAACTGATTAGCTGACAGATAGAAATTATAACTATTTTGCTAATCATAATTGTTCACAAAACATTAAATGTTTCATTTTTTTCAGCTTAACAAATATTAGAAGATTCTGATTTACCTTGTCCGTAATTGCTATTTTCAAAAATAAAACTAGCAAAAAGCATTGTGAACATGTCACCCCATAACTGTTACAATAAAACAATTATAATTATAATTATAAATTAGCTCCACATCAATGAACAAATGAGAAATGGTTTTCACGTATTATTGCATCAGTAATATTGATGATGATACAAGTCACAAAGCTATCAGACTTACAAAACCTATTAGCTTGGCCGGATTCCTAAAGCACTGGGACACAGTTTTAACTTGTTGAGCAAAAACAAGACACTAGATGTGTCTGCTGTGTGTATCACTTCCATTGCTGGGAGCAGATATAGTCTAACTGTATAATACATGAAAACAATGAAACACAATGCCATAAATCAAAGCCTGTCATGCTATTAGAGATTTGAAATTATTACCAAACCAGCTGGTAACTAAACTGACCAACTACACAAGCTTTAAAAGAGATTATGTGGTGATTATGTTATGTATTTTGAAAAGAATGAATATCACTGGAGCCAGACATTTTTTGTGGGGGTGGGCAGGCTGAGAATGTACTCCCCTTTGGCGTGACACATATAATTTGCTATTGGTTTTTCCATTTTTGTTGCTTCCCTACAAGCTTTGATCTGAGTGAATTTCTTATGATATTGTTTTTTGCATCCTATGCACAGCGACCTTGAGTGACCTGAAAGGCACTTTTAAATAAAATGCATTATTATTGTTGTTATTGTTGTTGTTGTTATATGTTTTTTGTTTGCCAAGGTTTAAGTGCATGGAAGATTATTCAGTCCCTCCAAGAATTTTTGATCATGAACAATTAAAAAAATAAATCCCCCTGTGAATTCTATGTGACCTTGCAGTTTATAAAGTGTGTCTATTTAGGATTTATGTGTGTTCGACTCCCAGCCAGGCAGACCTTTAATGCTTGTCATTCCCCTCTCTCCATCTGACCCAATTTCCAGTCTCTCTGTCTGCCACTGTCTGCTGTCCAAAAAAGATATAAAATATCCCAAAATACATTGCAACATGCACCACAATTACTTGGCGTAAAAAAGGCGTAGTGAACTTAAGCATTTCTGGCTGCAACAATCACAAAAACATCTGCAAAATCCTGGATGGACTGATTAATAGTAACCTATCATGTTCTTTCAAAGTATCAGTTATCCGTTCTAATAGGCTGTTTTCAGCCAAATAAATTGCATAGCAAAAATAGCCAAGCCACTCACACATGCACATGATTCCCATAGCCTAGATAAGTTGTGTTAAGATCATCATGCTTATATTTAACATGCTGCGTCGCACTTTTCTCAACCGTATGTTGGGCTTGAACGATAGCAGTTGTCACTGGCGGAGATGTGGAGTTTACCCCGGACTGAACCCTTATCTTTCCACGGGCTGATGTAGAGAGACAAACAACCAATTATAATCACCTAAAGCTGCTGCTGTACATCATAAGGTGAAGTGTGTTGTCCGGTAAACATCTCACACTTACTAGTACCAAGTCATAACCAGCCACTGACAATTATTTTAAAGCTGCTCTATGCTGCTTCAGCTTTCTTTCTTTCCCATACAGAAGACTAACTGTACATTTGTATGGCATTATATTGATAATCAATGCTAAGTTATCCATTAACACTGGATTGCTTATGCTAATTGTTAATGCTAAAATGTTGTTAACACATCCAATTTATGGACAAATCCTACACTTACCTAAACTTTACATTTTTACCTGCAACCCAACCATATGTTTGCAGTTCTTACGAATAGTATGTGCTTATTAGTAGCATCCCCATCCTCAATCTACAGGCTGCCTGCTACTTTTAACATCCACCTGCACCACCACCCCCTTCCTCCTTTTGTAGCCCATCGACCAGCAGCACCGTCTTCATCCTCTAACTGCAGCCCCATTTGGAAACCTGCAGCTTGAAAGAAAAAAAATAATTGAAAACTTGGTTCAGATTAAGACATTTTCACACTATTTTCGCTGCAACCCGAAAATGTTCAAGAGTATCTTTCCTTTTGACAGGTCAGCACGTAAGTGAAGAAGCAGGGGTTAGTGATTTGAGGAAGCCTCTTGCTGAAGCTGCTACACTGTTTGACCAGCAGCTCGTGCAGAGGATGTGAGCTGTTCTCCATTATGTTTAACAGTTTGTGCAGCATCCTCCTCTTCACTACCAACTGCAGAGTTCCCACTGTGGTGCCCAGGACAGAGTCAGCTTTCCTAATCAGTTCATTCAGTTCATTAGTGTCACTGGCTCTGATACTGCTGCTGCCCTAGCAGATAGCAGCAAAAATGAATGCACTGACCATAACAGACTGGTAAAACATGTAGTTGGACACATTAAAGGACCAGAGCTTCCTCAGGAAGTAGAGTCTACTCTGAGCCTTTCTGTAGTCAGCCACTGTATTGCATTTCCAGTCCAGTTTGTTGTTGAGGTGAACTCCAAGTCTGAGAATCTTTGCAGGTGACAGGAATCTGAGTTGTACTGGAAATCAGAGGTGTACATGGTGAGGAGGAAGGGTGAGAGGACTACAATACTACAATACCAGTAATATAATTCAAGAAAAACTCCAGCACTACACAGCTTGTGGTCACTGTGACCTCACATCCCGCAGAACAGACAATCTGAACACCTGGAACTAATAATGACAAAATGAGAAATGGCAGAAAGGCACTTGGCTGATGCTGAATGATTACGGTAAAGAACAAGATAATATAACTATGGTAACTCTCTACTTGTTTCATCTTGTCAAACATGGAGAATCCGTCAGTCAGGAGGTGTGTTTCTCCTTTAAACTTTCTTCATGCCTCTCCCCATGCAAGTGGGCAAAGGTGGTCATCACCATTATGGGGTTGACTTCTAAGTCTTCATTCAGGGTGTAGACTTTTGCTCCAATCACAATCACGATCATTGTGGCCTTTGAAAATTGCAACTACAGTATTACCTGAGAAAGTATCTTCAAATCTTGAATCCAGGCTCAATTATGTATTTTGTCTGTATGTATTTTTTTCACTGGTACTTTATTATTTTTTTATGAGTCAAAATATGGGGTTATGTACGTGATGGGACATTTTCCCAGAAACAGACTTTATGTAACCAGACAAATTAAATGTGCTTTGTAAAGGATTTAGGCCCTTATCTGACAATGTGCTCTTTAAGGTTGAAAAACATCAGGCACACCGCACTGCTTCTTTTGTTATAGCCAGGACCAATTCTAGACTCTGAGGGGCACCAGGCTAAGAAATTAATTGAAGACGCTAAAACCACTCTTTTCCTTTTTGACTTTTTCTCCTGCAGACCAGAAAGATATGCTTGTTTCCTTGCCCTGACAAAGCCTAACTTTGTATGTTTGATAGTTACAGGTAGCTAAATGATTATATTATAACTGTATCCAGCGGTCATTCAGAGGCTAGATGGGCCCCTCTTAATGGGTTTTGGGGCAGCTGCATTGCACTGCAGAGGAGAGATCACAGGATGAGCACCACTGGCTCATCAACGAGCTTCACCTGCATGATGGCCCCTAATGGCTTCTTTTAGGAATTATCAGTTTTACAATATGTTAATATTTGTCAGGGCTCTAAATTCCTCTGACTTGAAAAAAACCCAAAAACAATACAAATAATTTCAGGCTCTATTCTGCTCTAAGTTGAACCTGCTCCTGCAAAACAAAAGTCTAGCTCACAGTTAAATGGTAAGTAGTCTGCACTAATTTGTAGGATCCCTGGATGTTGTGGGTCACATATGTCAATAAAATTGGTAGGCATGTGTGTGTCTGTGTGTGTTTGAATAGGTGTGTGTGTGTCTGTGTGTGTGCATCAGTGAGAGGTGGTTGATAGAAAGGAGGAGGAACGTAATTACTTGGCGTTGTTCATCTACCTTTTTTGTCTTTGTCTTCATCTCCTTTCACAGTGTTATAATATCTCAGTTTTTAAGTTAAAACTGTCAGAAAGGTGATAATTCTAGTGTGTTTATTGTTGACATGACATTAATGAGAGTAAGGGGCCTTTGAATAATACTTTATAATTTTTTTTTTCTACCCTTTAGTAACAACACCGATAATTTGCCCCATTCACACACTATGAATTTTACTGGCTGCAGCTCATGCCTGTAAAGATTGTTGAAGGATGTGGAAGCCTTCAGACAGCTGATGTAAGTTGCATTAATGTAAACAATTGAAACTGCTTTGTTTGAAGTTATTCATGAAGTTATGGGGAAGTTTGTGAACAGAGGGACAGCATCAAATAAAAAGAAATATAATCCGCTCTGCGGTGCACCTGAAATGAGAGACTGGACAAGATCAAGTGCACACTCCAGACTGTCACATCTATTTCTTATTTGCACAATTAGCCAATGCATGATGCATTCCACTTGCCGGATCGTAGAATTTACTTGCTCTGGGCAAGTGGGCAAGCATTGATGTCAAACCCTGTGCATGTAAACCTGTTCCCCAAATTACCAGAGAAACCTAATTTTTCTGAGAAAGCTGGTTACCTAAGTGCATGTACACCTCAACCCACCTCAGCAACATTTTGTAGCAGGGACATATGCAACCTGCAGGTAATGTAAATGGTTTTTGTGTTATACATGTTGATATATCTAATATCTACTACAAGTACATTTGGGTGCAACAGTTGGCATCCCCTTATTTAGAAAATGGCACAAATGTAAAACCAAGATTTTTTTTTTCATTAAAATTTATTGCACTTTGAACTTTGCAAAATTAACCCTAAACCTAATGTAATCCATAGTCAGGTTGTACAAATGTTCTGTTGTCATCAGAAGTGTAAAAAATTGTATAAGTATATATAAACGTATAGCAAACGTTATAGTATTGTGTATTATACTATATATGAAAATACTGAAAATGAAATGACTGCACAAGTTTGTCTCCCCTTGAATAATTAAAAATAGCTTTAAATAAGAAGACACATTTGTACACGTTCAGTGTACATAAAATATGATGTATCTTTGATTAAAATAAGGACACTAAGTAAAGAACAAACTGCGTTATGTGAATTAGTTCCAGTCAGAAGGTGGCAGCAGTGCAACAAAATAAATGCCGACTGTCGTAAAACCAATGCCCGACTGCCGTAAAACGAATGACGGGTGCCGTATATTGTCACTGAAGACGACGCTACAACTGAAAATAACATGGCACAAAGCGAAATGAAACGTGCAATTGATAGTTCTGAAACAGATGTATTTTCTCAGAATACCAAGAGAGCGAAAGCTGACAACGAGAATGGCCGAGGGGAAGCTGTAAAAGAATCCGAGCGAGAGAATACGCTTTCTGGCTTCCTAACAACGGCTGTTTTGAGTGACTCTGCCCGTGAGAAAACCATCTTCATCCATGGGAAGGTTGCTAACTTTTTTGTTTAAAGGATGAAAAGTGCATAAGATTTGTGTCCAGTTAAAGGCATCTGAGTTCACCAAAGAATACAATTAGAGGGATCTCGTATTTAAGCGTTATGTTTCTCGTAATTACGAATTAAGGTGTCAAATTTAAGTTTTCTGAGAGTAGTTGACTAAAAGGAAAGGTTTTTGTACCCAAATCCATTTAAACTAACTTATCCATAGACTGAGTTAAAACGGATATCCGGTTTCTTATTCCAAAATAAAAGATTCAAAGTAACATAAGTGATGAATATTACGAGTTGTAATTTGTCAGTTTTCTGTATTTTTTCTGTATTCTATTGCAGGCAAAATATAAACATTATTGGTTCACTTGGACAGAGAAATGCTTCACATATCACATAGTTACTGTGAATATGCATAAAACTGCTCTCTGCTAAAGATGGACTTGGGCATATTATGCATGTTTATTTGAAGGCTGTAGGGCTCTGTTGGTAAGACAGTCGTCCACGGACCACAGCGTCAGTGGTTCAATCCCCGGTCCCAACTATATGTTGAGGTGTCTCTGGGCAAAACACTTAGCCGTTTTCACACACACAGTCGTTTTCCCATTCCCAACTCTGCAGTGCTTGTCCAAGCCCGGTAGAAGTTGGGGAGGGTTGCATCGGGAAGGGCATCCGGCGTAAAAACGTAACCAAATCAAATCAAATCTATTTATTAATATTTACCACCAAGTGGCCTATATTAAGCTTGTATACATGCCTGTGGAAGTCGGTGTCACATTGTATTATTTGCCATTGTCGCTATGTTTAGACCAATTAGTACATTCGTGACATGTGATTTACTGTACTTCGGTGTATGATGCATCAATAAGCATTTTGTGCCAGTTGACTTTGAAAAAATTTAATTGTTCACATTATCACCAGCTTGCTGATCAGGAGGCTGTGGTCATCCTGGAGAAGACACCGTTCAGAGAAGAAACCCTTGCTGAGATCTTCAATGGTTCCAAGCTAAAGCTAGATATGAAAAACGATATCTACAGCACATATCGGCTCCAGGCTCCCCCTCACCTCAATGGTACAGTTAGAAAGGCATAATATCACTGAACATTTTATGTGTCCAAGAGGAATGTTACATATCCTATCCTGATTGTTTCTATTTTGCAGAGATAAAGACAACAGTGGTGTGTCCAGCAACAGAGAAGCATGTAAACAAATATAAGCATCAGGAGAGTTTCCTGGTGGAAGAAGCATGGGAGGACTATCAGTCCATTACATTGCCATACATTCAGGAGCAGAGTTTCAGTGTGCAGGTCAGTGTCATTAAACCTTCTCCTAAATCCACTTTTGCATGTGCAAAATTAACTGCGTTCTCTGTCACTTTCCCCCTTCAGTGGGTATACAACATCCTGGAGAAGAAGGCTGAGGCTGAGAGGATAGTTTTTGAAGATCCGGACCCAGAGACTGGCTTTGTCCTCCTCCCTGACTTCAAATGGGATCAGAAACAGGTGAGAGACCGGGGATATTGACCACAGCAGTAGTAAACATGAAGAGGTAAAAAAAGACACAGCTCATCTGTTTAGAATCTCACAACTAATGAGGTAATTGGCAACAGGTCCGTATCATGAGCATTGCAGAAAAGCTCTCAAACGGATGGTCCATCACTCTTTGATACAATGTCTTTGTTGCCTTGTGAAAAATGTTCCTCAACATAAAAAAAATTCATGAATTGTATTTTTTGGGATAAATGTAAAATATCCACATCTGTGTAGACTCCATTAAATCTGAAACGACATATGCTGCTATCCAGACTTCTTCTTCATTTGAAGTCTTGCTTATTTCAGCACACAATGTCAAATCACATTGGCCTAAAAGAAGGCTGACCATGCACATTGGAATAGTCTAAAGAAGAGGTCATCCTGGAAAAAAGCTTATTCTGTTACTTGAAAAAAGATGTTTCAAAATCCTGAGCCACCAAAGGGTGAAAATATGAATTGAATTAGTTTCACCACCTCAACCACAAATGCCAGACTTTACGTAGGATATCATGGCAGATGGTATAAACAATAATAACAAATAATAACAAATTTAATTCGCAAAGGTTTGTCAGCATCTTTAAGAAAAGAATAAGGACTTGATGTATATTAGAATTATCACCCAGCCTGGGTTTCAACATTTGATATTTGTTTTTTTGCTAACAGAAAAAGATTTCAGATGATGTCAAAATTATTTTATTATCTTGTTTAAGAAAACGTCGTGTCTCAATAAGTGACTACTCCTAATCTGGTGACACTATAACTTGAGAAATGTAGAAATCAATATTAACTCTTATCCAAACCTCTGAACTTTAACCTTTTAAATGCAACTCTCACGGAAAGTCAGAGAGCAACTGGGATCTACGATCAGAGACTTGGGTAACTAGTCTAAACAGATCCACAACATTTGTTTTTTCTCTTTCAGGTAGATGATTTGTACCTAATTGCCATAGCACATAAGAAAGATATTGGGTGTCTCAGAGACCTAACTTCAGATCATCTACCATTGCTGCAGAACATCTTCCAGAAAGGAAAGGTATGGTTATCATTTACCCTGGATTTTCGAGCCCTGTTTTTCAGATCTATTGTCAGGTTGGCTGGATAATATTGTTGACTATTTGACCTCATCCTTGTTCTGTTAGTTCCTACTAAATCATGTTGAGATGTTTTCCTGTCAACATATGTGTCATCCCAGACCTACTTTGGAGCAGGTTTGTCATTGGGTTTAGTCAGTGTTAACAAGATACCCCCCTGATATGAATAATGTTGCACCAGGAAGTCTTTCCAGTTATGCATACTCATTCTTCACTAAACCCTTGAAATCATTGCAAAATAATAAGAGCTGAGTTTAACAGTGAGAGCTGCACAGTGCAACAAAGGTCTAAATGAATAAATATGAGGTTAATCTGTCAGCAGCAGCAGTCTGATGACATTCCTGGCAGCTTTTCACCGCAGCCAAAAGCTGTTAATATCAGTCGGCCATCAACAGGCATGTGTGGTAGTCACATGTGCACTAGGGAGTCATGGGATAACACAAATCAGATATTAAGGATAAATAAAAAATAAATAAATTTACCCAAGAGTCTGCACAATGAATGTTAGTTTAGGGCTAAGAAAACACACAGTCACCAGTTTACAGAATATTCTAACTTTTTTTGCACTTGCTCTGTAAATGCGCAGAATATAAAATTGATTCAACGTCAAATCAGTACGTATGGCTTAGTCAACAAACATGAGAGTGTGCAGTTGTCCCTGATGATTGAGTCCAGCTTTTGTAATCCACTCCTCAAGTTAGTTTGAAGAACCGACAAAACAGAATAGCTTTAGAATTAGAACATCCATTATAGAACCTGAATCTTTTTAGCAACATACAAAAAACAGGGCCCTGCCTGGCAAAGTCTTGTTGGAGGTAGAGAAACAGAAAACATCCTCCAGCTCCCTCGGCTACCATTAAAGTGACACATGAGCTTTCTAATCATCATATACAACCAATTAAGTCATTACTTTCCATCTAAGACAATATATACTGTACTGTGATACAAATGGGGTCATGATATTGATGTGTTTGTGGTTTAGGAGGCCATTCTGCAGCGCTACAACCTTCCCGCCAGTAAGCTGAGAGTGTACCTGCACTACCAGCCATCCTACTACCACCTCCACGTCCACTTTACCAAGCTGGGCTATGAGGCACCAGGCTGTGGGGTGGAGCGCGCCCACCTCCTCGCAGACGTCATTCAGAACCTCCAGTCTGATCCCCAGTACTACAAGACTCGGACCCTGTACTTTCCCCTGAGAGCAGACAGTGGACTGCTTGGAAGGTTCAAGGAGGCGGGGAGACTGTAACATACTGTACACACATGTACTTGTTATTTTCAGATTGTCAAACCCAATCCAAGCATCCAAGTTTAGATTTTATACATTTACCAGAAATTAGGTATTCTAGTATATACATATTTCAAGCAGTTCATAATGACAGATGTTGCATATTTAATAATATTTGAAGAGTGTGTACATCTTTTTTATAGTTTTGTTTTTCTTTATATTAATTCTGATTTTTATTTTGCGAAAAGTACATAAATCATTGTTTATAATGTCAGTTTTTTGTATTTTTTATATGTTTTTATGTCTTTTAAATTGAATGCTGTCGCTATAATAAATTCATGTTTATATTTAAACTGTTGGCTTATTTAAAAATGTTGGATTAAATAAGCTGAGGATAAAAAGGTTTTATCAGTTATTAATTTGTTTTTTGTTTTTGCCATTTTCTGCAACTGCAAAAATAGGACATTTTTTTTGTAATGTAAGGCTCTTTAACAATCATGTTTCATATTCAAAATTACTTTTAGGTATGTAGAAGTTCTTACTCTAACTGTGCTACAACAGTAGGTGGCAGGGTCAATCCTAAAAGGATCAGACTTGACTGGATAGTCTGGGTTACTGTGTCCTTTTTTACAAATAAATCATAGAACCTGTTATTTAAAAAAAAAAAAACAATACAATATTTAACCTGACTCTGCTTACATACATCTAGAGTTAAGATATAACGTTTAGTTGGATTGATACACACAGTGGATTCACAGCTTTATGTATATGAAGTTAATTGCTGGTACAGTCCATATAATCAACTGTGATAGTCAAAGCTACTATTTTAAATAGGTTGTGGTTCAAAGTCTACAGGCAAAGTCATTTTCACTTCTTAGGGTGTCCAGACTATAGCAACTAGTTTGTTAATATGGACATTTCTTCACATGCTATCAAGTCATTTGGGTGGTTCTTGAAATTCATTGTAAAATGTAAAACTACTTAATATGACTGTATTTATAGAAGAACAAAACAATCTACGCTTTACTGATCATTATATCTGGTCAAGACGCATTTTACTTGTTGAGTAGTTGGGATGTGTACTACCTACCTGCAATGATCACACTGTCCACTGACAAAGTAAAGCATAAAACACCCAAAAATCAACCTAGAAAAATATTCATATGACCGAAAGTAAAATTATGATGATTTTTTTTTTTTTTGCATATTAGACCTGTTATGCTCCTTTATGTGAATAGAAAATACAGTAGATGCCACCAAACCAATAATTCAGAATTTGCAGCGGTAGCAAAATCTTTTTGCTGAAATGAAAATTCCTTGATCAAATTCCTTTATACATTTAGGAAGAGAGAATAGACATTTTTCCTATCTCTAGGAATTTCATTTGAAAAACCTAAAAACACTGATTGAATGCTTGAAACACTGATTTACGGACAGGCCATCAATCCATAATGATACTATGTTCTCTATCAGCCAGCTACTGCATCAACAAATAAAGATGCCAGATGCAGAGAGCGGAATAAAATATAATGTTTCCTTATGAATTGTAGTGAGGTGAACACTACCACCAAGAACAACTGCGTCCGACGTGTACTTCACTAGAGTAATTGCATTAATGTGCTTAGTTCAAACTCACCTTTACTTTAAGTTAAAGTTTGTCTACTCTTGTGATTTACCCTTCATTTGACTTCCTGGATTCTGAGCCGCCCCTGAACACAGCACCGCAGAGCAGGGAGCTCCAAGGCAGGACTGAGACAAATAATCCAGTCATTAGTCCGCTAACAGCGCTCATGTCTTGGTTTCAGTCTCTGAGGGATGATTTCACACTGAGGCCGCCGTTTGACACTGAGCAGGCACGGTGAGTATCTCCAGCGTGTTTGGACGAGGTTTACACACGTACACACCAACTTCATCGCCGACAGAGTTACTTTAGCTTCGCTGTGTGTTATTGGTGGGCGCTGGTGGAGGAGATCATAATGTTTGATCGGTGATTGATGCAGGCGTTAGAGACACTGCTCTGAAAGGTTTGGAGGGTGTGTTTGTGCTTGGACGGCAGCAGAAAAGTGTGTGTTCCGTGCATGAATTGCTGGCATCACCTCCGATGTAGGTGGGCTGTTTTGGCAGTAATTAAGTCTTAGAGTCCCTGAAGCCCAACCTCGTGAGATTTTAAGGATTTTATGAGATTTCAGGCTTGTTACATAATTTTTTTAATCTTTCTCATAAATTTTCGGCTTTTTTTTTTTTTTTTAAGTGTAAAACGTTGAACAAGCTTAGGTTTGGGTTATCATCATACCAAACTTTACCTGCAAAGTGATCAACTTTACTCTCAGAGAAAGAGTTTTTAGCATTGCATCAGTTTAGAGGCTACTACTCACTGTGTCTTCTTCTGGATGAATTTGGGTCAGTAGGGTGCATTTCAGGTTGAAATCCATTTCACAGCTAGGTTTGGTGTGAACTGCCTTAAGTTACCTATTTTGCAAATTGGACTGGTTAGAAGTCACAACTGTACTGTCTATAGGTTGCCTGCTATGCTGCCAAACCTGTGAGAACTCTCTCTCTCTCTCTCTCTCTCTCTCTCTCTCTCTCTCTCTCTCTGTCAGTGTGACACAGTGTGTCTAAACTTACTGTTTGGTAAACGCAGGTCAAGGACGGGCCAGATTAAACAGTTATTTTTCTACAGTGTGGGAAACCGTGTAATCCCGAACAAAGACACTGTCTGATTCAGTACAGTACCATGTTGTCTGTCATTGTGTGCGGATGAAAGGGACTATTGATCTGGTCTAATGCTAATCTGATATTGTAAAACAGTGTTGACTTTCGGTTGCAGTGTTTCTTCGTACTGCGAGTGACAGTAAACCAAACAGAGAGTCCACTTTAAAGCCCCGGCAACCCTGATAAAACATGATATTCGACCAGTCGTTGGCAGTAAATCTAGTTAGCATTAACTGCCTGGATGGGGATATGTGAGCTTAAGGGCATCAGCGCTGGTAATCGGACTGAGCGGCTTGATAAAAATGCCTCTGTGTGGTGTGTGTGTGTGTGTGTGTGTGTGTGTGTGGCCTGTCAACTGTCACAGCCTTCCTGATCAGAGGGCTCACCAGTTCATGTCACAAGTTTTACAGAGACACATCCTGTTTACTGTTTACTAAATCCCATCACGATGAGTCTCTGATACATAAATAGACAATTGAACTGCTCCTGGGCTGTAAGTTGCACCGTGATAACTGAGTAGCTTCTGCTAGGTGTGTGAGTATGCTAAGTTCCTGAGTGAAAGTTGTGTGTGCTTGAAAAACTCAGTCGCATAATGTCTTCTGTGGATCTCGAATAACATTTAATTCTGAGTAATGTAGGATGTAGTGTTTTTTGGACCTCACCTGTACTAAGACTCAAAAACATATCTCACCCTCTGTTGCTTTTATTTTGTGTACTTTTTAACTTCCAATGGAAGTACAGTAGTAAATGGATACATAGAGTTGTAAACACAATCTGCACATTGACAGCTTCAGCCCCTTTCAGACATGTACTGGAATTCGTCAGACAAATGCGAGATTCTTTGGTATATGACCAGATTAAAAAGCAAAACACTGTCACTTCCACAGCTCTGTTTTTGCGCCATGTCGCGCCCCCTGCTCGAAGAGCCCAAGCACCACCCCATTGCCAAGTTACCCGGAGCATTTCCTCCCAAGTGAGAACGCATCTCCAGATGTTGGTTATACAGTATGTCTGAAAGGGAAACTCATGACAATGTCAGGACCCGATCCTCCTGACATTCCTCTAGAGTTCCTGTCTGAAAGGGGCTTTGGAGAGTTCACTGTCCCCAAAATGTGTAGAAGCAGACGTAGTAGTGGCCCATTCAACCAAATTCAAAACTTCAACCCACTAAAGGCAAGCATGGTAGGGCAGTGTCATGTTTGTCTGTTATATATGTCAGGATAATTACTCTCATTGATAAGAAGTTTGTCATATGAAAAGTGACATGCTGACAGTCCACACTGTAAGACAGTGCTGTGCAAGAAATGTTTCATTCATGTTTTATTTTTTAATGAAATAAATACGTTAATTCTGTTTAGTATTCGATGATCCAGGGTCCAGGGATTTTAATTTTAACAGGTTTGTAAATGTATCCTAATGTGTCTTGTTACCCAAAAGACAGTGGTGAATTTTACTATTGTCATAAATATTGTCATGGCAAAATATTGTTAAATAACATGTGTAAGTCTATATTGTCCATTCCTAAACCCTTAAAATTTGGTGATGAAACACACTAGACTACTCGGATTTGGTCACAGGAGCCATTTGGGAAGTCAGCAAGATGTATCACACACCAGACCAATCAAACTGGTCGTCTTAGAGCCAGACTGCGTGTGAAACTGACAGCATTTGCCAAGATCCTAAAATTAGCTATCGAACCAACTTTTGAAAGAAAGTTCAGCTCCAGCTGAGTGTTTGTTTTGCA
The DNA here is from genome assembly GCF_033026475.1 of Channa argus. Taxonomy (NCBI): domain Eukaryota; kingdom Metazoa; phylum Chordata; class Actinopteri; order Anabantiformes; family Channidae; genus Channa; species Channa argus. The sequence goes on from NC_090206.1 coordinate 6,582,847, forward strand.
GCCCCAGCTGATGATTTCAGATAATGAGTAGTTTTAACTAGCAACATCTTTCGGTGTATTTATGCAGTGAGTTTCGAAGTTAGATTTTCAAATATTAGCTTCACAGAAACAAGACACAGGGCACATGGAGCATAATCTCTTTGTATTGTTGTACTATTGTCAACCTATTACCATTAAAACCAAACCTACAACAAGTGCACTGGCCAGCAGCAGCTGAGCTGTATATTCCTGGGAAAAGTAAACATCGGTCCCCCAATACCCTCTCATCATCTGGGTGCATTAGGACTGTCTATGTACTGAGAAGTCACCAGAAGTGGTGACAGCACATCTGCACACTAAGAGAAGTTATGGAACATATCTCTACTAGAATTAACAAAAAAATCAATGGAAGCAATCAGATGCATGAATCATGTGTGATGTTCAACACACACACACACACACACAGATGAGTTGGTGAGCAAGTAGACTTGAAGAAAGATGTTTGGTTTTTATTACCACATAAACCTCAGCTGGGACCTGAGATGGAGAGAAAGCAGAAGAGATCAGCTTCTTGGAGGAGTGTGTTCTGTGTACAGACTGTCTCTCTGTCTCTGCCTCTCTCTCTCACAAACACACACACACCACCCAGTATGGCAGGGAGTACGATTACAGGGCTATTTACATTACAGCAGAGCAGCTAAGAAATGGGTCGAGCGAGAGAGATGATGGTTTCCAGATGTGAGGTGGAATTCAGAGCTACAGTGACTCCCTCCTCCTCTGTACAGAGAGTTGGAGAGAGATCTGGATTGGCCTGTATATGTTGTAATGGAGAGAATAGGAGACAGAGACAAGCCACAGGACAGAGAAGGAAAAGGCGTTGCACTGCTGGGGTGAGTGAGAGGAACTCAAGCCACCAGACAAAGCGGTGATGGAGAGGACAAAGGTATGGAAAGAAAGGGAGGGCTTCATGGATGGCTACAAGACTAGAGACCTTACTGTGGGAAGTGGAACTACAAATCCCCCTAAAGTTTGTAGCTATCTTGCTTTAATGAGGGTCCAGCACCAACATCATCAGTAGTGTGGCCTCACTCATTCATATCTAAAGTTAACCAGAGATCAATCTGTGGAAACTTGGCATGCAGGAACATGCATAAAGAAATCTGTTGCCCCAGTGCATGTTGGGAGAGTTCCCAGCCCAGCAGGTATTTGTCATCATCTAATCACAATATATAAACTAAAATGTATAGCTCAATAATCCAGTAGGACTAGGAAGTTCCGACTGCCTGGGGGAACGAGCCCCACTCCAAAATAGCTGGAAGTGAATATCTCTGCACTTCTGCCAGTGCTCTTTAGTGAGTCTGACGTCTTGAAAGCATATTTCTACAAGAATTCTGGTTTTATACTGTAAAGTGTCAGCGCAGTGTTAGTAAATCAATATCGTCATATGTACCTGAATGAGAATTAACAGGTCTATTTTGGCCTGATATCATCCCCATGATGGCCTGAATTAGGCCCCGGGGCTCCTTTGGGAACTGATCTGTAAACTCCACAACACTGCGTCACATGACGAACTGGTGCAGTACATGAAGAATCCAGAAACAGTCTCTCAAACAGTTTTAATTAAGACACATCGGCTAAAAACGTTTGGGGAACTAAATCAGTGTAGACTGAAACTGGTCTTCACCTTGCTGTGTGTGTGTGTGTGTGTGTGTGTGTGTGTGTGTGTGTGTGTGTGTGTGTTTCCATCCTCAAAGTTTAGAACTTGTCACCCTTCCGAACATGCTATTAGTTCACTATCAGTTTCCTCTCTCTCCCTCTCCTTCAGTCCAGACTCAGGCTCGTTTCAGGAAATACCAACATCCCCCTTTTTTTTTTTTCTTCTTCCAAGGGAAACTGACCAACATTCCTTTAGGCTCTATAAACAGAAAAGCGTAGGATTGATAGATACACACACATATACACACACTCAGGCACCAACATGGCGAGCTGTGCGATGCTCTAGGATCAGTTTCACATGTCAGCAGTGAAAATGTTCCTACACACAGACACACAGACGTTGAATAGTTTTGTTAAAAAAAACTTTAGGCCAATTTTAGGAGGTAAAAGGACCGAGGGGCCATGTGTTTCATATACTGAAATCATAAATCTTTAGTCATATGGGCAAATTTAGATTCTTTCCCAGAAGCTTTTTTTCATTTTCAAGTTTACAAAGTCATGAGTAAATATTACAAATATGCTCAAAATGAATGTGCTGGTACTGATGCATGAAAAGAGAAAAACTCTACTTTCGTAACTTCAAAAGCTGCTCTAATCAAGAAGGATATAATGACAAATTTTATATACATTCTGTGTAATATGAAAGATGTCACTTATGGTTATGACCTGTTGTTAGAAATTCAAAAATCTTACCTCAGGTTTGGGGGACAATCAATGTTAGAATTGTTAAAGCAGCTTATGAGTTGTTTTCACTTTTATTATTTTCATTGATGTTGTTTTCAGCCAGAAATGATGTTGTTTATAATTCTTAACACTATCATCTGCTTCTTTTCTTTTTTCTTTTTTTTTTGTACTGCTGCTTGGTAATTTATCAGATTTATATTGCATCATGCTGAAGTAATTTATCCTGTGTTCTCAGTTCGGATCAACCAAATTTTGAATTGGATGTTATTATTATTCTCGGGGCTGTTCGGGTTGCGTGTGACTGCGTCTTTATTTTTTTATTATTATTATTATTTTTTGCATTTTGGGTTTAGAGCAGCACAGTGGTGGAGTAGTCAGTGCTGCTTTCTAAGAGCTAGAAGGTCCCTGGTCCATATCCTGGCCAGCTGTGGCCTTTCTGTGTGGAATTTGCATGTTCTCCCAAACCTCTGCTACCATGAACAGGAAAAAGATTATGGATGGATGGATGTTTGGTTTAGGTGGGTCTTCCATTTGTATACACCATGCAGCAGCTGCTAGTTGTTTCACCTTTCAGTATTTAGGCCATAAAGCCCAGGTCAAAAGTCAATACGTCTACAGAGCGGCGCAAGAGAAAGACATCTTATCAAGCTATTAGTGTCTCTATTACAAAAAATGAAAAACCGATCATCAGTTGGTGAGTTGGTTAGTCTTGGGTTTGATTCCATAAATCATTTGTTTAATAATTTAGTTGTCATTGCTTGAAAGAAATTGGCTCAGGGTGATGAGATGAGGCATCTGCTACCACTGATGTGCCCCAGCTGGTCCAACACCAAAACCCCTTTTACAATTGTTACAACATCTACTAAATAATGCATAAAAGAATCTCCTGGGCTCTGACCAAGCAGGTTACAAGCATTACTGAGAAAAGACAAAGTCAGACACACTGATCAATTCAGCTGCATGGATGTAATCCTCAATTCTCAATTTTTTAACATTTAAACATGCAAATAAACTTTACATTATAGCCAGGATTAGCCATATTCAGGGGTCTATAGTATTGACTAGGGGGTCCAAGAACCCCTGTATTTTTCACACTACTCTCCCTGCTCCACCAAGCTCTGCATAGACCTTCAGCCCTTCATTATCAAATTGCAGTACATTAAAAAAAAAAAAAAAAAAAAAAAAAAAAGAAGCACAGAACTTTCTAGTCAAGCAGAAGTAATTGAAATTCTCTGATTGGTCTGAGGGACAAGCCTTGATCAAAAAACTCTTTGACTGGTAGATTTTCCCCTTTGACTTCACAAGACACAGTGACAACGCATCTCCACATTAAGTTTAGTTTCTGTGAAAAACAAATGAATTAACATTAAAATTGTTTAAATCCTCTCTCAGCTCTACTTCAGCCTTAGCCGGTCCTTCCTGGTGGGTTTAAGACATGTCGTGTGATGTGGCCTCCATATTGAGCATATTGAGTGTGAATGTAAAAGGATTGCTCAACCCTGACATGGCAAAACTGATCTTACTTACTGTATATTATGTTGTTGAAATGCAGCTACTGACTGGAACTGAGAAACTGACTGTTATACACTGACGTGTATGCACACACACACATACACACACACACAGGCTCTTGTCGCTTAGTCTGTATCCGTTTCAACATGTTTATAATGAAAAATGAATCACACAGACAAGTTTCAGTTTGGGCATGCAAGGATTGAGAAATATATTCCACTCTAGAGACAATCTAGTGATTCATGGGATTTGGATGTTTTTCACACTTTGTTTGGCCGATTGTTAACATTGCATTTCACTAGAAACCTGATACTCTCTGTAGTTGTGTTCTGAATACATTCAGATCAAAGTTCCTAATGACAGAGAAAACATTTTTCACTTTCACCTGAAGTCTTTTTAATCCTTGGACTCTTCAAACCTGGGAAGACATGTCAAAGTCTGATTGCTTTGAACTGTAATGATCCAGCAGTGATCATTTAGGTAAAACTGGCTGCTTTTCGTGATTGTGTGTGAGTATATGTGTTGCTCTAGCAGCAGGGAATCTCAGGATCTCAATCCTTTTGTCACCTCATAGCCACACACACACACCCACACACACACAGGCGCTCTGAAGTGTAGTAGCTGTAGATTCTTAAGCTCCCTATTTATAGTAATTAACATGGACAGGCTGTTGTGCGACCACTAGGCCTCCTGCTGTGACAGAACGATTAGCATGAGACTCTGGGTTTTGTGCATTTGATGGCCAGTGACATGCAAGAGTGGAAGCTGTCTCAAAGAGAAACTTCTAATACAGTGTTTCCACCTTTTATTCGACAATATTATTTGCTGGTTTTACCACACAATGCAGTAAAAGTAAAACAATCCCCAGCATCGTAAAGGGCCCATAGCAAGCATCTGTCAACTGAGAAACCTGATGCCGTGGTGCATTGACTGGTTTAAAATTGCATATCCATTAAATGAAAGTAGAACGGTGGTGTTCCTTATTCTTCTTAATGCTTAGTACTTCCACAATGTTCCACAATATGTCTCTGTATGAATGATAACCACGATGTGAGTTAAAGAAACAGTTATTCTCAGAAAAGTGAGACTGATATCAGCGTTGAATTCATTAACTCACACATCAAGTCCATGCAAAACCAAAATATCAAAGAACGATTAAACTAGAATAAACAAACTTTCCACCAACAAAATTTCCAGCCTGATGATGTAAATCTGATTTGTTTACAAACTAAAAATAATTTACAGACAGACTGGTACTATTGTACAATTAATACGCAGTACTTTTAAACCAAAGTATTCGTCACACAAAATACATGTTTGCATTTGTCGGTTAACCAAAGAAATAAAGTAGAGAGCCAAAAGATAAAGACGGAAAGAAAAGAAGGACGGGGGATGTGTTTAAGGGGGCAGTGCCTTGTTCACACTGGCCTCCTCTCTCCCTCCTCCCTCCTCCCTCCTTATCATCCTTCCTCCTCAAGCCCTGCCTCTACAGCATTAGCAGTGTGGTGGCCGGTGAGGAGAGGAGTGAGGCAGGCAGCAGCTTTCAGTCATTGAGACCACTGTTTCCCCCCCATAGCTGACTACTGTAAACAAGGACTTCTTCTCGAAGACACGATACTTAGTAGGAGGGAAAAAAAAACAAAAAAAAGCTTTTCTCCTGTTTTTGAAGACATAAAATTGGAATTCATCTGAAAGGGGGATCCTGGTTTTCTATCTTCCCTCCTCTAATTTGGAGCTTCTGGTGTGATATTCTGATACTTTGACAATCCCACTTTGAGTGCTGTTGTATGTGACTGCTGGAGTGGTTAAGATTTGGCTCACTGCTGTGCCTCTGCTGCCAAATGTTGGAGACAGGAGTTCTGGATGAAATTTGACTTTGAAGGAGCTTAAAGAGGGGGACTCCAGGCTCAAAAGAGAAAGCGGTCTTCTTGTGGAGTGGCCTCTTGTCTGTTGTAAAGGTTTTAAGCAGGGAAAGGGAGACTGCAGAGGAAGTGCTAGGTATTGGGCTTGAGGGTTTTAAAATTCACAGACCATCTGACATTTCTTTTTGCAAAGACGGAGATTCACATAGTCATTTTTGGTAAAACACATTTTTAAAATCGCCATTTCAGCATTACAGCATGGCTGGGATGTATGGATGCTTCAAGGGCAGGAAGTAAGTTTCTGTTCTCAATCACTACCTGCAGATTGCAAAATCTTGTTTTCACATTTCACCTGGCAGCATTATATCACTCATCTGTATTGATTCGTCCAACTGCACATTCATGGCATAGAAACATTTCTAATCTCATGTGTCACATATAGCTATTTATTTAATTTGAACTTTTTGCATTTGGTCATTTGGCTCTTTGAAATAATTTTACCCATTCAGCATATCACTATATTTTCATAGAGGCTGTAGTCACGGTTGTAATACTAACAGTAGCAACTAATGCAACATGCCTGGTAAATTGATAGTAATACATACAGCTACTGTAACTACATATTTCTTCAAGCACAGACAATAACAACAAATATTTTCTTCAACAACCAGTGATTCTAATTTGCCTGTTGGCGATCTGCCCAGAGTTGACACCGTCTTTTGTTGCAGCAGCCTAATCAAGCTTTTGTTTCTCTTTGTTTGTTGAGACAATTGATGGCTTGTGGTCGACACCAGCAGTCAGCTGTGTGACTCAGAGCTGATTGACTGAAGTGACTTATTTACGCACTCATTCCCAGAAGTTTTGTAGAAGCATGTGGATGATCACGGTTTCCTTTAAATGTCTGTGCTACAAGTCCTATTGTTGGTCAATTAATAGCCTTGAGTACTTTTAGACATTTTTTCGTCATTTGACATGTTTTCTTTCATAGCTGATGGAGGTTTTCTGTGATTTAGTGCCTGGAGTCGGTTATATATAGGACTTTGGGCTTGGCACTGTGTGACTGGACCACAGAGAGCTGGAATAATGACTGCCTCTAAGCACTTTGACTACAGTCAAGCAACTTTTTTGTGTGTGGTTTTGAGCTCACTGATAGCCCTTCCACTCGCTTTGTCTCTGTCCTTTCAGCATTATAGCACGACAACAATACCATCTTCTATTGCCCTCTCAGCAGAGCTAACAAACATTTAGCTTGTGTGTGTCTCACGGAGAAAAAGAGAGGATGAGCTGCACGACACAGATTCAACTCAAGAACCACAACTTGATTCATACTATAGATTACTCCCTTCTTCCTGCATACTACAAAAAGCACACAGATGGTTTATGTAAAATAGATCTGTTGCTTTTACACTATAAAAGCTGACATTAGAGTGAAGCTATACTTGATAGACAATATGAGTAGAGTTTGCACAATACAACTAGTGCAACTAGGTTGAAATAGAATTGTGTTTAAATCATCACATTTGCATTTATAATAAAATCTATTTGGCTGTTTGTTGTAAAAATAACAAAAAAACAAAAAAACAATAACACAGAATTTCACAATATTGACACTCTTTAGTTTTAATAGTCTCATGACACATGGATGGTAGATGAACTGAAGCTTTTTTTAGTTTTATCACACTGGATCTTGCCTGTATGAAAGTGCTCAGGTTGTGTTTTTGTGTTGCAGAAACATTTAGTGCTTAGCTGTTGACAAAACTGCGCAACTCCATTGCAAATGATGCATTCGTTGCTCAAAGTGAGATGTATGTACCCACATGTTTACTGTAGTAAAAGGAAAAAAATGTAAGTACTGATATAAAGTATCTTTAGACATCGATAATTAATTAGATTTTTGTATTTAGTAAAGATTAACTATTACTCATAATTCCCTAAACTATTGCCAAAACCAAGACGTTTTAGTTATTGCTTTGCTTTGATTTTTAGTACATTTCAAGAACTTATTTAATACATTTTACTTAAACTTTTTTTAAACTTAAAATCTACACCATTATATTATGGGTCACTTTTTTGCCACTTTTTCACGTTTTTTGAAGTAAATAATGATTATGTTTTTACAGTGTACATGTACTTACCAAGACCTACTTTTAACATGGGAACTCGAGTAGATGATATTTGCCTCCCATTTAAGTGGTTTGAGGCCGAAGATCATTTCCGTTTTAAGCAATAAAGAATTTTAATTCCCGTGTTACATTTTAAAAATCTGTGAATGATTTTCTTCTTTGTTGTTTAGAAACAAACAACTAACACAATCTCAAATCCACAGGCTTTGACTTTGTGTCACAGCTTGTGAATTTAGTCATTAGAATATTTCCACATACAGTATGAAATTGTGACTACCAACGTTTGTTGTCCAAATATTTTAACACATTGGCCAGATGCACCACAAAATCTGTGATTGGTCCAGCTGGACCTTCTGACTCAATGGGTTCAGTGTTTGTACAGCCTGTCTCCTGTCTGTTTCTGCCTTGCAATCATTTCAGTAAAAGCAACTAATGTTCATCATCTGCTTTGCTTTGTTTGCAGTTTCCCTTCTTTTGTAAATTTCGGACAAAAACATTTTTAATTGACCATGACTTAACGTAAAATAGGTGCAAGTAAAAACTTCCAAGGGGAGTGAAAACTTTGTATAGGCACTGTGTGCTTTAGCAATACTGAAGTAATGTTACATATCATTAGCAAACTAAATAATTAGTGGTCAATTTGTGGTCATTATATATTTTTTAATGTAGCTACAGTATATGGTCCCAGATGATAATGATGTAGGTTAATGTTGCCATGTGCTAAATGGTGACTCCTCATCCTCATGGCATCTTCTTTTGTAGTTTTAAAGTGAAAATGTGGGATGTTTCGCCGCAGATTTCAACACATCTCTTAATATTTTAAAAGGTGTAGAACTCTATAGTGAAGCAGATGGGAACTTTAAGGCTGACAACAAGTGTGCCTTTCACCAGGCCCCATCTTCTCTAATGTTTCCCTTGGCTAACAGTCATTATGTAACCACAGTAAGTTCAGTTTATTCAGCAGGAATGGTGATGCAGTTGTAAATGAATGTGCACAGTGACTGATGAGGGTGTTTGGTCAGTTTCTGTCTTGAGTCCATGTAAGGCTTGTTGCTAAGAGCACAGCACCATTTCAACCAGGAGCAGAGAGGAGGTGGAAGAGACAATGTGTCAGTGGAGGGAGAAGCTGGAAGACAAGAGAAACCCCAAACCCAAAAGAATTGTTTCTAAATTGGCACCAAACCAGGGTAAAAACTTTGTGGTGCTACTGGGACAATGTTATTTTCACAGTGACTTTAAATTTGACTATTTATTCAAGACTGTCCAGTTCAGGCAAGGGATGGGAGTGAGGTTGGGACTGGGGGGTGGTGCGGTCACGTTTCCATGTCTACACCTAAAGTTCATGAGGGATCACAAAATAACTTAGAATATTGTTGCAACAAATAAAGTGCTTTATTCTGATTGTGGCTGAGATAATACTGTCTGGCATGCTGAACTAAGAAGCTTTATTCTTTGGCTTGTTTCCGACACCGTGTATCTGTCGTGTTGGCATCTAGTGTGGTGTTTGTTGTATATTTTTATCTCCTGTTTTCTATGGCAGGTTTTATAATCCATATGGATGTGGCACAAATCAAATCTCATTTTACTTCCACAGAATTGGAAAGTGGTGTTACCGATGGTATTGCTCACATTTGGTGTTTAGTAAGTGATATTTTTTTAACACCGTGGCCAGTGAAATACAGTATTAACTAGAGCAATATTACAATGCTATACCTACATTTGATGAGCAGAGTAGCAGTTTATTTGTTGGCACTTGACGGGACTCAATGATCAGTGCTTGCAGGCTAAATGCTGTGAATTTCAAGAATGTTTTACTTTACGTGTTGGATGTTTTACATTTACAAGCAAATTGGTAGAAAGCACATTAATGAGATGTTATAATAACATCATTATGAACAATCAGAGTCGGCTGGAAATCAGGCAAAATCAGTCCTGGAGCTGCAAGGCAATGTGCACCCAGTGATTCGACTGAACGTTTCTCACCTGACACATACATCAGAAAATGTTTTCTGACTTCTTTGGTTTACATCCACGTTGTTCGGCCCACTGTACATCCACAACGGTGTTTCCGTCGCAGCCCCGTCTGCACACTCCTGCTCAGTCCATAGACTTTACATTGTGATGATGTCACGTCCTTTAAAAAGAACAATAGAGTTTACAGCTAACTCAGCAGTTCACCTAATGGACATTTTTCACATATTAATTCAGTCATTTTTTTCCTGTACAGTGGCTTTGAGATTGATGCCTATGTTCTGCCATTTTGGTTCCCTGACAATAATTAGTTTTGTCTTTTTGGAAGTAGAGACATTTTTAAACTTTGTAAAGATGTTGGTCATGTTCCTCTTTAAATCAGTTCTCTACCCTAAAACTAATTGAACTAATTCTCCTTATTACAGTAACTAACTACAGACTCAAATCTTTTGTGCACTTTATGTTACGGGAACATTAAAATACCAGTGGGAGTTAGAGTTCAGGACTGAAGCGTAATAATAAACGCTGCTTATCCAATCAGAACAGAAGAAAATCAGATCATCTTATCATGAAGCGTTTCTGAGTATAATAACTCGTAAGTGTATCGATATTTAGTTTCACACCCCTGGTACTGAAGGCCATGTTCCCAGTTTGGCATGTGCAGCTGGAAAAGAGGCAGAGAAACAACAGGGGGAAAGGATGGTGAGATAAAGAGAAAGGAATAAAATAATGAGGGTTGCGGGAAATTTAATGAGCTGTTAGTGTGTAGTTGTGTTATTTGGCCTTATTGTGTTATATATCCTTTTAAGGCCTTTTGGCTCAAATTATAGTTAATGAACATTGGTTAGATGATAAAAAGCTTTAACATGTGTTTTGTTAACATCGTGGGACGAGAATGATGGCAGCGTGAAAAATGTTGATGCCAGAAGGATGCTGCTGTTTTTACATGTTTTTCTCCGTTAATGTTTTATAAGAGAACATGTGTGGCAGAATGGCAAAATAATAAGCAATAATAACTAAGCAAAGTGATACCACTGTCATGTATCCATTTTAAATACACAGATCAGCTGCAGGCTGCGCAGAGAGTCCATGCTGACCCCTGTCAAGCACAACATTAAATGTACCAGCATTAGTATTAATTTGGCTGCTGGTTGCTGCATAAAGCTGAGTTCAAATTTGGACAGTTGGGTATTTTTGAATAAGTGAGATACTTACAATAGTCATCTCATTTAAAACTGTCTACTTCTTTCTGTAGCAATTGTTTTTTTTGGTTGTTTGTTTTTAATTTTGGAGAGCAATCATCTGGTCTTTATTAGAAAATTGATGAAGTTCTAAAAGTTTTCTTTAGGAAATTTTGCATGCTACATCATTAGTGCTGTCACCTCACAGAGAGAAAGTCCCTGGTTTGAATCCACCTGCCAGCTGCAGTCTTTCTCTGTGAGGTTTGCATGTTCTCCCAGTGCTTGCATGGGTTTTCCTATGGGTACTATTAAATTAGCCAAGTTCAAGTTCATACTATATATGACCTGATCGGTTTGTACCAATGATCCCCGTTTGCCTGATCGCTGGTATCGTCTCAAGTAGTCCCGTGACCACTACTGGGACAGTAGAGTTCGGAATAAATGGATGAATTGACATATAATATGTTTACACACTTAGAAGTTGACATCACTGCTGCTTATTACCTTTTATTTACCTTTATGATTTCAGCTACATGGAAAAATCCCTGTAACTTTGCTTGGGTTCTTTTTTGACTCATGTGTGCATCTGTCTTTTTCTCTCTCTGTGGAAATCGAAGGCTTGTGGCTCATCATGGACCCACTAACATCATATAATGCAGACCAATCTATCTGTATTTCCTCTATTCAGGGACTCATCTGCTTGTGCTATCCAGGGACTAGTTCAGGACCTGTTTTTGTGCTCTGAAATACAGTGTAATTGTGTGGCCAAGCAGCCTTAAATAGGACTTTGGCTTTTTTACGATTTCCATGTGGATCTTATTTGTGATCTGCTGAAAATGGTCATTGCTACTGTAATCAGGTGTGGGGTTTTTTTGTGTGTGCTTTTATTTCTAAAAATAATACTATGGGTTATCAAAAACCACACGAATAATATGAATAAGCAGGTTTGTTTCAGGAGATGGAATGTACAATAGGAAACTGAATTTCCTTCACAAACACTTAGTGTTTTCTGCTCTAGCAGCCTTCACGTGACTTAGGGTTAGCACTGCATTTACTGGGTACAGCCACACGGCTCAGAGGGCTATTCTGTTGGAGATAATGGGAAATTGTTACTGTAATTTGATTATGTTATCTAACTGAGGTTTCCTGAACCACAGTTACAGCCATTGAAAATCTACAGCTATAGACATTTTAAAGGTATTAGACGGAATAATATATAGAATAGCTCTCTTAAAGGACCTATGCTTGTCCTTTGCTGGACTCTTAGCCTCTGTCTCTGCCACTGATTCTTTGTAAATCTCTCACTCTCATGTCCCTAATTGCTGTTGTAATATAATCAGGTCCATATTAGCCCAGTTTAGTGCTGGTGCTAGAATAGGATTAGCTCTGGAGTGGAGTGGATTTGTGTTGTAAAAGCTATAAATCCAACAGGGGGCCTACTATTAAAGCCCCTGTTAGATTCAATCATTTGTTTTAGACAGATACATGCAGCTGAAACATGAATGGGTTTATTAATTGGACCAAAAGATTATTTTCTGAGTCAACGGTCTGTCTTCTCATCAGAGTTGTCACAGCCAGACATCTGCATGTCTGTGTTGATGAGCCAGTTAGTCAGCACCATAAGCCTCTGGTGCTGTGAGCCTGGTAACACTGGTTCCTTTGAGGGATTAAGACTGGACTAGATTGGATTTTCTTTACGTCAGAAGGACAGGAACCACACAAAGTCCAGCTATCGTCATCAGTAAAAGAAGAGCTCAGTGTTCATCTATCGCCCATCATGCACTACCGTGTTTTCTTGATTGACTCTAGATGTATTGAGATTGAATTTATTTTTCCACCCTGCTAATCTGCAGAGATCACAGATGCAGGCTGATTTTTCTGTGTAGACCTGGATGCCGTTCAGTCCAGTCATGATGGATTTGTGTTGTCTGCATTTGGACGCTGTCCTGTTTGCAGCTTGTTGAGACTCACTGCACATGCCATGGGACTGAGGTGTTGGTCTGTGTGTGTCCTCACTTATGTGGGCTTCCTATCATTTAAGGATTTAGGGTCATGGACAAATATGGACATGCCCTCTTCATTCTGTGTGTGTAGGGCATTAAATTATTATTTTATCTGTCTAATAAAAGCAGACCCCATAATGCTCTGGAAACATGCAGATCCATTGGTATGTAATGAGGCTGATAAACACACACAAATACACACACTTTGTCAGAGAGAGACACACACTTTTTGGCTTCCAAATAAAACTTATTAATTGCCTATGAGCATTTACACTGTATGCAGTGTAACGCTGCGTAAGGATTAGTACTTGAAATATAACAAAGTTAATAACCAGCTGCAAGAAAGTCTAAGTCATGGAACAATGCAAAAAGGAAAATATACAGTAAAATTGGTCTGAACATTTTCAATGGCCAGATAAATATAAGAATCCAAGATGGCTGTTGGGCCTTTTAGCATTTTACAGAATACATTTGTAGAATAAGCTATATTCTATAGAATTATGTAACCATTCTCTTGTTTATGTGGATATTAAGATGGACCTGCAACTTGTTAAATGTGCCTATAAAATATAGTTTCATGGTTATCAGACAAGGCTCTTCACAGGTTTATAAGGCTCCTCACACTCTCATTAATGTGTCAGAGTGTAAAATTACAGTATGTTAAACTTTGATTCCATTTTTGCTCAATATTTGGTTAACACAGCTTTGAAATGTTACAGATTTGCCCTTGATTGTGCCCTTGATTGTGTGTGTGTGTGTGTGTGTGTGTGTGTGTGTGTGTGTGTGTGTGTATATATATATATATATATATATATATATATATATATATATGACAGTATTAGAAAGCCAACGTAATCACAGTGTCTGTGTGGATGATGACTGTAGTTTTTGTATGGTTTGTTGTATTGCTAAACAATTGTATGGTTTAGCATTCTTACATTTTTAAGATATGTTTGTTTTTATGATAAAATATCACCTGTAACTTTTGTGTGTACACACCAGTATACAAATTATATCTGGTATCTTGCAAGCTTAACTTTCCACTTGGTGAATACATTAACATATCATTACCAGCACTATATTAACACCGTTGGGATTTGCATGGCATGATATTTCACCTTGAAATATGAACATGAATCATACTGGTTTCATATGAAACCAGATGAGTAACACATTGAAAACTTTTGATTACAGAGTCCGAAATCAAATAAAGTGGTTTAAATCCTCTCCACATTTACCAACAGTGATCTTTGAGCCTTATATTTTATTAATTACTTTATATGTTTGCAATAATTACCATACTCAGTATTGGTTAGAATACATTGTTTTCTCAGGGGAGTACTTTTACTTTTGTACTGTAAGTAAAATGTTGATAATCTGCTTAGTACTGTAACTTGAGTAAAAGATTTAAAGTTGTAGTTATAGTGGAGCTTTTTTTTAGGCCAATACTCTCAGTTGGAGACTGTAAACATTTAGTTTGTGATTTGGAAAAGGTCACTACATAAAATTCAAGGTCCACTAGCTTTATTTTCTTTTCTCATGTTTCAAAGTTGTCCACATTTTAGGCCATGTGTTTGCTTAGTTACAGTAATATGTGTGATTGAGAAAAGAATTTCCCCCAAAACCCTTCGACCATCTTTGGTTGAAAACAATACTGCTTCAACTCTAAGTCTGTTTTTCCTTTTTGTCTCTCTCTCCTTTTCCTAATATTCTGTTTATCTATCTTAATGCTGCTCTTTCCCACAGCCCCTCTCTCTGACCTCTTCCCTCCCTCTGTCTTGTATTTATCCCTCTAGTCTTCCCTCTCACTCCCCCTTGCTCTTTGTGTCCCTCTGCAATCTTCAATTGCTTCTTCTGCCTTGCCGTCTTTACACATCCGTCTTTCCGCTCATCTTCTGCTTTACCTCCTCCTTCTGTTCCCCGTCATCCCTCCATTCTTCTTATAGATGAAGCGTGGGATGACACCATGGGGAGCTGGCCATGGAAGTGGGCGCAGGTCAGTCATGTTGACCCCTGACAATTTGAACTTGGCCCTTGTCCATATCATCTCATTTGCACATACTATATAAACTTGGTTTTTGGCAACCACCTGGCAACGAAGACTCCCATTTTACAAATGGACATATCCCAACTTTTTCTTTAAAGCAGTTACAGACATTACACACATTTGTGATATTTGATTGATGCAGTGAAATGACATTTTGCAGTAGCAGACATTTATGTAGGACTTTTTGTGTTCAGGTTTATTTAGTTATTAATTTTTTGAATTTTCCAAATATGAAATTCTTGGTGTCTCTCCTCAGCTCTTCATTTTTCCCTTTGTTCATAACCATGTTTCATGAACGTCTGAGTTTATCTCTGTGTGTCTTCTGTCTGTGTATCTGTTTCCTAGAGATATTATTGGGGGGGGTGGGGGTGGGGTTACAGCAAATGGATCACTCCAGCACTATCAGCTAATAATAACAACAACAACAGCATGTGTCTGTTTATGCCCATCTGATGCAAAGGTGCCAACATCAAGAGAGCTTGTGTCAGTTGTGTGTGACGATAAAGGTAAAGATAGCTACGATAGTTCTCATGACTTTCAACAAAGGTTAAGATGATGGTGATAATAGCAAAGGTTTATGTAATAATGACAAAAGGCCTTGAGCACGTCAACAAACTCTCTGGAATGTTCCGTCTGTTCCTATAATATAAACTCTCTGTAAACACAGTTGACAAGAAGCTTTCCAGCCGCTTCCTTAATAGAGAGAAAGAGCCTGTTCATGTTGACAGCAAACATGGAAAACATGGTTGACTTGTAAAGTCTTTAAAAAGCACGAATATGAGAATTTCAGAATTTCTTCCTCATATTTAAACACATTGGCTTTTTGTGTTTTTGGCCCTTATTGTTTTCTATCATCGCACTTTCACATGTAACAGACAATGCAAAATATGAATTGCCTGACTAGGTTTCCAGATTTGCAGGTCCTGCTTCAGAGATGTGTGGTTGTACAGCACTGTTACAGAATGGAGCATCTTCCCTCACGATCATTGTTTGAGTACAGACACTGGCTACTGAAACAATTCTGGTTCCTCACAGAATTAATGTTCATTAGTGAAGCTGAAACCACATTTGTCATTTGCAAATGCAGCATCAGCACCGGCTAAACATGAGAAGCTGCAGGCTCAAAGTTTTCCACATTGACTTTTGATAAATAGGCCTTTCACCATGTAGGCACTGCTGTTCCATCAAGCCAGCACATCCTATTGCAAACACTCCAGCGGTGTCAGTCTGTGGCTGTGTCCGAAATTCCTGCCTATTCACTCATTAACTACTGCCTATATAATTTTCACTACATTGTTGTTAGCAGAAAGCAGTGTGCATGACATGTTCACTGCTTTTTTACCTTTTAATGTTTGAAGTCTTAATTAGACTGCTGTATATAGTGGACATCAATATCCCAGAAATTGCATATGTCCATCATCTTGTTGTAAGTGGAACTTTCACTTGACTTTTTATGTGGACTTTACATTAAGAAAGTAGCATGAGCAGGTTTTTGGGATGTTTTGGAGGCATTCAAGGATTGTACAGAGCTTAGGTCAGTTTTGTTTCAGAACAGTTAAATTAAATACGAATTAGAATTGGATCGGCTTTATCTTGAACGGTACATCTCCAATAGCCAGGAGACATTAGCTCAAGCTAGCAGGGAAAGACTTAAAGCAGGAAACCGTTTAGTTTGGCTCTGTCCAACGTAGAAACAGTTGCCACAAGAAGCAATTGTCCAATCTGGGCAGAAAGGGTAATTTAAAAAAAAAAAAATTCAATCTACAAGTATGTGCTTTAACACTGTTCCATCCCAGAAAAACTACATGTTTTTATTTGTTTGTTTTTAAAAAATTTGGTTTTGTTATTCTACAGTATTAAACAAATGAGATAATGTGTTCAATTGCTAAGAAATGCTGCTGGTTGCTTTAATGTTATTACCTTTTATATAAGGTTATAAGGATGGTTATAGTGACCATAACAATCCAAGTGAAAATGTACTGTAACAAACTAAATTTCATACATTATTAGACAATACATCATTAATACATTAATAGGCGAAACACACCCACAATTATTCTGAGATATAATTTAAGGAAAATCAGCATTGGCTCAACTTCGTACTAAACTGCTGAGGAAACCTTGTACATACAGCACATAGATTTGAGATGTAAATAGGGAGTCATGTAAAACTTTAATGGCCCCTCTGAATTAGGGATCTATAACTGGTTCAGCTTGCTGGGGCTAAACTCTCACATGGCCTCAAACCTTCTCTGGAAGGTTCAATAGTAGTTCTGTGAAAGAAATAGAAGTTGGTGATCAAGTTCACTAAAGAGCCAGAAGCTAATGCACGTACATGCTGCTGCACAATGAGACATTAGTTTGTCACTTCATGTCTGTTTGAGTTTGTGTTGGAGGTTGCTGGGCATCTGCAGGTGCTAAGACGAGAACTTGACAGAAGTGGATGGCAGAACAGTCTCGAGCAGTGGAAACATAGCTGAGATAAATTAGTGGATTGGACTGGATGTTGGATTTGCATCAGCTCTGAACAGAACAGCTGGGATTGAGACACAAGTTTGAATAACAAACTGACATTTATGTTAACAATTTCAGGCATGTACATGTTTTAAGAAGTGAAAAAAAAAGGTTGATGTTAATGCACTTAGGAGTTTGTACTACAGGTTTTAAAGATGTAATACTTTAATTAAAATAGGTGAATCTGTTCAGATTTTAGCACTTGCCAATGCCAAGTCCCTTTTTCCTGCTAGTCAAAACACTCTCAAATAAGACTTAACAACATTAAAATGCAGGGAGTCTGATTACACTGTAAGTGGTCAGGCTGGCATTTGAGCAATATAAGGAGATGGAGAAGGATTAAGATAATCACAGACACCAGAGACACAAAGTAGACAGTTTCAAGCCACGGGACTTATTAAGTTCCAGTAGAATTATGTTGTGTTAATATGATCTTGTTGTTTTTGTTTTATCAGATTCTCTTGTCTAAATAAGGATTGGTGGAGCATATTAAGTTTTTTGAACACATTACCACACAAAATGCTTCTTACAAGCAGTCATGCTCATCTTCATCGGTCTCTCTCTGTCTCAGCAGTGACAGGGCTGCTATGGCATCAGGACCTCCAGATGTGATGACCAATCAAGAGCCCACTGAGGTCCAGGAAGAGTGCCCAGGTACAGTTATTTTAATGTTCTGTGTGTGTGTGTGTGTGTATTTAAGACAATAAATATAATAACTATAAATTATAAATGAATAATAACAGGTATAAACATCTTAATCTCTCCTTTTTACTATCAAGTCAGAGTGGTTTCATGTGTTGCTGAAAATGCCAACATGTATTATTGTCAGAACCGTGTGAATGGTAGCACAGTACATGCAAGTGCATTGAAATGTCCTACACACACAGCAGAGAAGATGTGGGCAGCTCCACAGTCTAGATCGGCTTGCTGTTGTTGGCAGGAAATTAAGGAAAAAAGAAAGCTATCATTATCTGTCACTCATACTCAGGCACAGAAGCACAGAAGCACATTGTGTATGTACAGATGGACAACAGCACATGCTGCTGCTGATATGGGAACAATAAAAAAGTGTAGGAAACACCAATATGGGTATTTTTACTCCATCTAAGCTTTATAATCTCTTGCTATTACTAAATGTTACTAATCTTTTCAAATATCATTGTTTAAGTTGCTAAACCAGTCAGACCGGTGGTTCTCAGTTTTTTGTTTTTTTTTTGGTTCTGTTTGACTTCTATGACAATGAGCCGAATGTCAGATATGACACCACAGATCATGAAGTCTGCCAGTCATGTCCACCTCAATCTGCTGTTGTCAAACCCAGTGGTGCTGCCAGACAGGCAGTTTATCTCTGATTGTGCCTGCTAGAAATGTGCTGTGTTTTAACTGGATCACAAGTGTGATTGGGGTCTATATAAAGTAAATATGCAAGTTTGCCCTTCCTATCATTCTGTTTATTCATCCATCCATTAACTTTGCCAGTCCCAGCTGTCATTAGGTGAGGGGTGGGCTTTTCAGCCTGTCTCACCAGTTCACAGTATATGGTCACATCTATGAACCCTTTAGAGTCACTCATTAACCTAAATGTAGGTCTTTGAGCTTCATTCAATTTACAGTTTTAACCCACATGAAATCTTTTTTTTCCCCCCAAATCTAAAATTTATATATATTTTTTTCATTAAGTGTTTAAGTGGCAG
Source organism: Channa argus (assembly GCF_033026475.1). NCBI lineage: Eukaryota > Metazoa > Chordata > Actinopteri > Anabantiformes > Channidae > Channa > Channa argus. The sequence continues at coordinate 6,602,133 of NC_090206.1, forward strand.
CTGACATCCAATGTTAGGTGGTCTTTAATCCTTGTTAAAGCACCATTTGCGCTTGTTGGACCTCATATGACCATTTCAATACAGGCATATCTTTTACAAAGACATGGGCATCTGGAACGACTAAGTGTTTAACACAGTTCAGGAAAGCCCAGCTCTGTCCAACATTAGTCCTGTCTGCCACTGTCCTGCTTTTTGGAGGACCGATACAGACTAATGCCACTTGCTGGTACGGATAGCGATTTCTTCTGATGTGTGTTTTATGTATCTTTATCATGAATTTAGGAGTAGGGAGTTTTCTGACGTTTATTTCTTTAAAGTGGAGCGGCAGGATTATCTGAACAATAGAATATAATTCCATGACTATGTACAGTATGATTTGGCCATTAGGTGAAATGTAGAGAGAGAGAGAAGAAGAACAGGGCCAAGAACACAGCCCTACTTCACAGTAGGTGCTTCACATTTCACATGGAAAATGCTGATGTAATATTATCATAAGGAACATACTGTGTTCTTTCAGATAAGTAGAGGTTTAGCCGGAGACCCCAAAATTTCTTCTCGAGATGATCTATGCTGTCAAAAGCCGCACCCAAGAGGACCATACTTTTCCAGTGTGCTACACCAGTGTGGAAATGTTTTAGGTCCCTCCTCCTCTTTCTTACTCTGTCCACGACATTGTTTCACTGTCAAAGGTCACCATCTTCTCATTGTGTGTAAGTTGAGGTCAGTTCTTTCCAATATTGGCTTTGCCTCAAATTGCCCATGTTGCTATTCTGAGCACACATGTGTTAGTATGTTTAATGTACAATATATTGGGAAATAACTGTGTCTTAGGTAGAGCGGTTGTCATCCCTCAGTTGCTAGTTCGATCGCCGGCTCCTCCGGCCACGTGTCGAAGTGCCCTTCAGCACGACACTGAACCAAAACTTAGTACCTTTTCTTGATTGTTGGCCAGCTGCATAGAGGCTCCCCAATCAGTGTGTTATTGTGTGTATGTGATTGCGAATGGGTGAATGAGCAGTGTAAAGCGCTTTAAGTGCCAGGAGGTAGAAAAGCGCTATATAAGTGTAGACTATTTAACATTTAATTTACCATTTAGAGCTACACTGACCTTTCATTCAAGGAGAGGCCTTTTCTCAACTCTCTATGAGCTCAGACCTTTAGCTTAATAGTTCATTGTGCTTAAAATAACACAATAAGTGGCTCAGTCGACTGGTGTTTCCCCCAGATTTTTCAGCTGGCACTGCAGAAAAGCGTCCTCAGAAAGTATTTGGAAGCTTGTCAAGTAAACAGAGCCATTCACTTTAAGTCCAGACAAAAGAGATGAGAACTTGCAGCCAACATTTCTTTGCAAAAATAGGATGAAAAAAAAAAAGATCTTACTTTTTGATGTGTGGTTTTATGGCAACTCACCAAATTAGTGTGGCTGCTGTTACATTTAGTTCTCAATGCAGAACAGACAATTTGTCAAAGCTGTTTGACATTTACCTCATTTTCTTGGTGGTTTTTGATGTTTTGTATTCATCAATAACACAAAAGATATCCAAAGGAAAGCAAGCAATCTGAGTTTTTGTACATTTGAGACGAACATAAAACAAAAATCAATTTTGGTGGTGTGTTCCTAAGCATATGACCCAGAAATATTAAGCATCTTTGCTGGAATTCCAGCTTTAGATTACAGACATTTTTCGGCTGTAATTTAGCTTCATCCCAAAAGTATATTTTTAGAGATATGAAGGAATGCTCAAGGATTCCCCGCTGGAAGAAGAACAAAAATGACAAGAATAAAAAGAATGTGTCTATTTTGAGTCTCTTCAGAGGTATTTTATGGCCCAGGGATATAAATTCTTAACATAGTTAGATCGCGGCTTCTCCTTTTTCACCTCATGTTTGCACTGTGTGGTCTTTAGGATTTAATGTATCATACATTGGGATAAAATATTAGATGTTCTTTCCCCCTGGCGATACTCAAAATTAGTTTTAGTTACAATAATGTGATGAATGTTTATGAATTGTGTCAGCGATTGTGTACAGACCTCACACCATCCAACATTAATTCAGTATTATTACTAGTTATTATTATTATTATTAGTACTATTTACTGTCCTTTTAATACTGATGGAGGCTAAATGCAGATACGTTCATGGCCATTTTTCAAACTGTATTCAAACAAATTCGAACAGCAATCAAAAACAACTAATTGTAATTGAAACATGGATTCACATGGGAAATTGGGTCCAAATTAATGTCAGTGTTGCGTATGCAACAATTACTTCAGCCAGTTCCGTGTCAATTCTGCATGACCTATGATTCTAAACATCATAAAAACTTTGCCCACAGATTGAATAAAATTCAGATAATAAAAAGATTCAACTCAGTTTGTCACATTTAGAAAAATGTATTCAGTGTTTCATAGCTTTTGCAATCATTGCTATGAGGAAAATCCTTTTGGGTCAGTGATCCACGCAAACACTGCAATACCACTATTGGCCACTATGCCAAATTTGCATTATGGCCCAACATGTATAGAAAGCCATGAGCCAACAGTTAATCAGAGTGGTCTGTCTCAATAACGAGACCACCACTGATTCAACATGTGGAATCAGTGGAAAAGAAAATACTAGGGCAACAGATGCTCACCCCTGCCCCAACAGTGGCCCCCAGCTGACCGTTGGCTTGGTGTGTGGCCCATTTTAAAATGCAGGAAAACCAACTCACTGTTTTGTTTGATGAAATGTTGGGACAGGATCAGTGGGCACTTCAAGCTCCGGATGAGTGCCTTTTATGACCGAAAGCAATGAAAGCAGTTTGTAGCTGTTTAAGGAGTTATTAAAGAGTCGTTGAGTTTTCCACTGGGGTGCTAATAGATGTGGACTTACTGCGGGGGGGGTGAACATTTACAAGCACAAGTGTGTTTGTGTGTATCTGCTTTAATGCTTATGCACACACATCAGTCTGTGTGTGGTTTCTCCTGCCTTTTTGCGCATGTACAGCTAACACAGGGATAATTGCTCAAAGTAGAGTTCATATGAGGGCAGTGTGTAATTTTCTCATAATACAGTACATAGTCATGCAGTTAGTTTTAATGATTGAGTATAGTGCTGGCAGCAGAGCATCACTGTGGGGAGAGTGCAACTAAATCTTTCTTTCATTTTCATTGTTGTCTGTCTTCAGCCAAGAAGAAGTCCAAGTTCCAGACTTTTAAAAAATTCTTTGCCAGGAAGAAGAGAAAGGAGCCGTCAGCTGCTGGAGCAGACGCAGGGCTTAAAGCCAGCCAATCAAGCGACAATGTCAGCAAAACATCGGAGAACAACACACTCACAAGATCGGAGAAGGATAAGGGCTCTGGGTAAGATCGCGCACACACACAAACAGAATTAACAGACTTCTGTTTGAATGCAGAAGTCTTATTCAAACAAGGAGACAGTTGCATCAACATACTTTAGTGCCGTCAAACTGGTTTGAAGCTTATAGCATGATCCACTGCCACATACCACAACATTTATAGCCTAAGCTAATTTGCAAGGCCTGACCCTAGATGGACAGTGAAATATATGCCAAAAAACACAATTCAAACACAATGATAGGGTAACAGTAGTAAGATTATAAGCACTGCGTCCTTTGTGACTGGTTGACTGATCCCACTTTATAAACTTTCAGTCAAGCTTTTGAAATGATTCCAGTTGGAACAGTTAGTGCATCATGAGAGACTAAACTGAAACCCAGCCTAAATCTCACAATGGGACAATGTAATCCGTAGTGTTCAGCTTTGGCACATTTTGACGTACAACTTGTCACCACTCACCTGACTGAACAGCAGGGCATCTTTACATCTTTCTTTCCTGAAATTTAAGGAGAGCCACAAAATATAGAAAGCTGTTATGGCTCAAAGCGGTGTTTCAACCCTTTCCCTCTTTTTAATAACTTATGTTTTTTTTTTTGTCCCTGTGGTCCATGGACAACTGCCTTATACTAACTTGAGTGAGGGTAGAGCAGCTTTGGCTGACCAGCACGGTCCGATCATGTCGCGAGTTAATGGTTAACTAACCAACTTGTGCTGCTCGCAGTCACTACATCACCCAGCTTCCACTTTGTTGTGGTGTGATCACAGCTAATATCATCTTTTTCACTTTTGTTCTCCTTCAGCTCAGTATTTCTGCCCATTTCTCCCAGTTCCTTTCCTTCTAGATACAATCCCGTGTGTGACAAGGACAGAGATAATTTAAGAAAGGAAGATGGTGTTTTTAACATCTGTCTCCTGTTCTGCCAAGCTCACCTCAGTGGAAGCTCATTGCTTCCTGTTTTGCTAACACGTAGTGGAATGTCTTTTCCTGTGAACAGTCCTGATTTCCTTTGTTTTTCCAAGCGGTGCCACTTCCCACCTTGTTGACTTGTGACTTGTTAGCAGCACCACAGGATATTCTGTCTCTGCTACCACCAATAATGAGGCTCAAGACTCAAAAATAGCTTTTTTATCCCCAAAGAGACATAAGAGAAAGTTTTGAGATGGAATACTCTGAGGACATCTTTCTCATACTCGTTAGTGGACAAAAAGCCATAATAGAAAATAGAATGACACAAATTTCAAACCCGCATCATTGTTAGTTTATAGTATTACATTTAATCGGTGAATTAGTTTTTTTGGTTTTATAAGCTGTGACACATCCCTGCTTTGTTTATTACGTACTCCTTCTGTTTCCCGCAGGTCAAAGATCAGCCTGGGTAGCAAGGCCTTGTCACATGACTCTGTGTTTGTTTCCGACTCATCTGAGGCCAACGACGCTCTGGGGGCATCACAGGACAGCATTCATGGGAAAGTAAAATCACTACAGGTGCTCACTCTAAAACAATTATTCCAAATGAGCACGTGAAAAGTATATTTGAACTTTTAGCTAGAGCACTGTTCTCTGAGGTCTAGAATGCCATCGTGACCCTGACCTCTGACCTGCCTATGAACACAGGAAATTAAAGAGGATTTGAGCCATAGGATAATAAGAAATAATAGAGATATAAAAAACACAAACTGATGCTATTTTTAGTGTGTTTTTCGGACGAGGGTGACTATGATGTGGCTGCTCTCAGCTGTCGTAAACAATACTTAGAGTGGACACAGACCAGCTGATCTGCTGTATATTTAGTTAGTATGATTACACCTCAGGGATGCGACGGTAACAGCTAGCATGGAAGAGGCTTACGCTCACAGAGTAAAGCCTTATGATGAGGGGACTGTGACAACTGAGACAAGCAGAGGTGATGCGTGTGGCAAAGACGGGTTAAAACTGAGCCGCCCGTTAAAGTATAATGAAATGACTGGATGATGATAAGGAAAGCAGGCGGACAGAATAAGTGTCTGTCACAACAACCAGCTAAAACTGGAAGACGTGACACCCAGAAGTTCTGGCTGACCTCCACTAAGCTACCTACAAGGGAGTAAGAATTATACAACATCTTAAGGGGATTTGCTAAAAAGGATCACTTTTTCCTGTGGCTAAACTGTTTGAGTCTGTTTGCAAATGTTTGCACCACTGTTTGCAGACATACAATGACACACGCGCAGCGTTTAACAATTAAGTGCAAATATACTGTAGACACACAAAGCTCAACCCGACCCCTCAGAAATATGTGACATTTTATTTGTCTCGTTAAAGTTTGTTTATTTTCATAAAAAGAAAATGCTGACGGAAGAATCAATGCACCCATTCTCGTATTCTTTATCAGTTCAACAGTTCTTCTTAAATTTTTGTATTAAAATTGTGACGTATGTCATATAATGCAGCCTACAGTAAATCACACAGTTGGGCTCGGAAGAAGGTCATTCAGCAATAACGTGGAGCCTGTGAGGGCTGGGGAGGGGTATCTGACAGGGAGAAGTGCAAAAAGTTCCTTTAATCAGCGAATCTGATAGTGAATTAGAGCACAGTAGAACATTTCTAAAAATAAGTGATGATTAAATTATATCACACTCATATTTTTAAAATCTCATGATTTGAAAATGTTTGTGTAAAAAAAATGACATTCTAAATGAATGTTTTACTTTCATAAATTAAACAGCTAAATAGCTATAGCATGCGCGTTTATTATTCATTTAATATATGACAATCAAATAAAAACGAGTTTTGTTTTAGTCTTTACTGGTGTCCTCTAGACACAGCAGTGCAATAGAGAGACCAATTAGCTTTCACATGTTTTCTAGCCTAAGAAACTCTCATTAATAGCCTTTTAATTAGGAGGTTACATTGTTACAGTAACATCAATATGTATTATTATTTGACACATGTCATATTTAAATTCGATTTGGCTGGAAACTGAAGCTAAACCTTTAACTAGTAAAGCAACAAGATTAGATATTACTGTTCCATTATTTGAGTTTGAGCTCATCTGCTTGTCATCGTTGAAGAGAAACTGTAACGTTATTCAAATATTGGTTATTTTCCTTGTATGACGTTGAGCCCACCTAGTGTTTACTTAGCACCTGAGTCCTTGAGCAACTGCCAAAGGGCAACGCTGTAACAAGCAGATAACATGTCCGTTAGTTTAAGTTTCTGTGATACCTACCTTACAGAAATGCACCCGTGCATACACACACACACACCCACACCACCTAAAATAAACACTTCCTCTAGTTAGTGCCAGCTTTACTGTCCTCACAAGTTAATTAATAACACATTAGTTAAGATTTCTAAAATACATGGTCAAGCACACACTTAAACACCTGGGACCTTTTTATGTACTTGTAGTTTCTTAAATCAGATTTGACTCCTCAACATCACTGTGCAGTAAAATCTACTTGTATTTTTATTATTATGGTGTTTTAGTCCCAAAATAGGCGAAACCTAATCATGTTTGTTTGTTTGTTTGTTTGTTTGTTTGCTGCAGCTCCAGCTGAAGCAGGCCATCAAACTGGGCTCTCCTCCCTCCCTGATATGTGTGAAGGGAAGAGACGATGCAGGAACCATGTCTGAGGACGATGGGCTGCCCTGCAGTCCACCTGAATACACCACACTTCCCACAGTCATGGTAACACACAAGCAACACTGAATCGTGTCCCACTTTGGAGTCCGTCCGAGAGCTGTTTGCTGCGGGTAGCACAGCTAACACTGTCCACTCTGTCTTTTCTCTGCCTCTCTCAGGATCAGACTCTGAGGGACAGCTCCATTAGTTTGGAAAGAGAAAACCAAGATGACGATCAGGTAAACACACACTTAAATGAGTGCTCCAGTCTTTTAGTTAAATTCCACACATTCATCTTCTTTTTCAAAATGTGGCACCTACGTTGCTCACAATGTATCTCAATGACCAACAGCAAATTTATATTTCAGGTATGTTATGCAGGCTCTTTAGCCTTTACTGTCAGATTTAACTTCTACGATGCAACTCAACATTGCTGCCATTAAGAAATGGTAGTCAAACAGCCGTATGATATGTGATTACTAAAGACCAGGGGAGGCTTGTGTGAGTATGGAGCTTTGCATGATTGAAACATTTCTCCCCATGTGACTATAAATGTATCAACAATTCATGATCCAGTCTTATTACTGTAGGTTCTAAATAAAAACTCCCTTCATGTTACTTACATTTACATTTAGTCATTTAGCAGACGCTTTTATCCAAAGCGACTTACAAGTGAGGTACAGGGCAGCAAAAATCTAAGTCAAGGAGAAAACATCAAAGCAAAGTCCTATGAGAAAAGTGTTCACAGTTCACGAGATGCAAGTGCAAGAAAGAGCAGAAAGGAAGTGAAAAAAAAAAAAGATTTAAGTGCATAGGAAGGTGTGGAAGAGTTCTGTTTTTCAGCAGTTTTTTTAATATCGGGAGTGAGTTTGCTGAGCGTGCAGAGTTTGGTAGCGTGTTCCACCATTGTGGGATCGTTGAGCCTGCTCTTTCTTGCTGTCTCCTTCCTTTTCCCTCCCTGTACTCTTCTTACATATGTCCCCTAACAACACTGGAAGTTAAAATGGGTTGAACAAACGAAGGAGAGAAATGAAGGGGCCAATCTGTGATAAGCAAAAATATGCAAGAAGCCTCAGCAAAACATTTAGCCTTCTTAGCTATAGCTATCTTGGAGGCAAAATGCACAGTCAGCAAAGTATAACAAATGAGCATTTCATGGTTTTTGCAATTTCAGGGGTTTCGGACAGTCATTTTCCGTCTGAAAAGAACCACCGCAAATGGCCAGCTACAAAGACATGCACACAAAAAGCCTAAAAATACACCTTTTTAAGTGCATTCCACATGCAGGAATGGGGACAAGGAGGACTGCAGTCACTTTTTTCATCAAAAACAAGTTAATTTCATTGTAGCACTTAGTTGCAATGAAAAAATGTCCATATCAGTCTATAATCACCCTGGGTGGCTGCATCTGTGTCAGTCTGTCTTTTCTTTACCGTAAATAGAAAGACTACAGGCTTTTTCATTTGCTGACCGGGAGCTGAGCACTAAGCTCTTTCAGAGCGACATTTCAGTTGTGGTGTTCATGACAATATGGTTCAAGCTGCTATGATCAGTGCTTTTTACACTAATAGAATAGAATGACTGCATGTAAAATCACTCGCCTATAGTAAAACATATCCACAGAAAATTATCCCTCCAGTCTGCACTTCTCTATATTTAGACTTTTCAGAATCCTTTTGTTGTTCCCACCTCTTAGCAGCATTATTTTTTAGCAGCTTTTCAGCAAAAAGCCTCATATACTTGTTTAACTGTATTTCTCCCCATGAGACCGAAATTTGAATTGCTTTGGGAGAAACCTTCTTTATGTCTGTCATTCACTATTGGTAATATTTAATGCCCTGCTGGACTTTTTTTGCTTCTTTAATTTGGTATGATCTGTAAGGATAAGGATTCGGCTTTAGCTCAAACAAATGCCTAATGTGCAAACAGTTGTCGCGTTCTTAGAGGGTGGATGTTTGAAAATGCACCTCATGCTGTGTTCTCGTAGGTGTGGTCAAAACAAACCTCTCTTCAAACTTTAAATGGAAGTCTGCTGCTTGACCTGCCCTTTTCCTCTGAATGTCACTTTCTCCTTCCTTGCCTCCCTAATTTTCTGATCTATCTCTGTTCTCCGGCCATAGTACTGTACATGTTATTCCACTGACTGTGTGTGTGTTCAGAGAGCATTCCAATGGTTTCTCTGGCAGTCAGCATGTCTGCTTGTAGTTATAGCATTCAGAGTCTATTTCATTTTGCCCCTCACACTCAGACACATGCAGACTTGAGGGACTGTTTATTTTCAAGACTCAAAAAGGACGTTCACTGAAATCATAGAGAAATGCCATATTTTCTGACTGACCTCTAGTATTATGGGAGTATTTCCATCTCTGAAACTGCAATTCAGATAATCTGGTGAATGGTGCTTAAAACATCCTAAATTGTATGTGCAGATCTTCATAATAATTTACAGTACATTAACTTTCCATTAGCAAAGTCTTAGTCAGGATAAAATAAACTTCATGGTGGACAGTGTTTGCATTTGCTGAAAAAGTCAATTGTTGGCTGGATTAATAGAAGACAAGAGGTTGGAAAAATGTCAGTTTTGTCTGAGTAGAGAGGGATACTTCTCCCGTGACGACAGAGTAAGTATTGGTCCTGCTGATAAGGGCAGCTAATATTTATACAGCTGGACTCATTTTCTCTCGCTCCCTTTCTTGTTCTGTTTCCTGTGTTTTATCTGCTGCCTTTATCATTCAAGTGAAAACCCTCATTTTCTCATAAGGAATATGCTCCATTCTTTTCAGTGTCAGTACTGGAATGTTACAAGCTCCGTCTGGAGCTGATCCTCTGGGAAAACAATGCGAGAAAGACTTTGGGGATATAGTTGCATTTGTATACAATTTCCCCAGGACACGAGTGGACAAATCCCAGATTTTGTCAATGTTGCTCCCCCTGAAGTGTCTCCAGATGATAACAAATGTTTGGCTAGTGGTTGTTTGATGGGAGTTTATTTACCTTCATTGACAAATTCCTAGACGATACTGTATTTTTTTTTTTCTGTTAATAAGTAATTTTGAGACTTTAACAAAACCTTGTCTCTGTGTCCTCCCAGCTATCCTGCGCTGCTTCCAGTAGAGTGGCGAGCCCCCTGGTGGTTCCAGGGGACTTCAGTCAGCCGGCCAGTCCCTATGGATGTCTGGATAACTCTGCTGCCAAACACAAAATGGGCTTGAGACAGAAAGCCTGTAACAAGAGAAAACCTGTCAATGTAAGACACGTGTAATTGAATTAGTGAATCATTAGATATCATTTAAAAGAGAATTAAGCTTTTTTTGTAACTTGGGTTTCATTTTATTATTTTTCATATTAAATGCTAAAATCTGCCACATATTTAAAACCTCTATATTTAGATGCTAAACCAAAGGTTAGAAAACCTGAAATTTCAGTATCCGCTACTTATTCCACAGAGGTCAAGGTTGAACAAGATGAGCAGACTGTAAACTGTAGACTGATACATGTCAGTTTGGGTCGGAATTGTGCTGCTTGCCTTGACTTTGGCTAAATTGAACATCTGTGTAATCTGAATTATTGTAAATAACATATTTGTGTGTCTTCACAGAGACTTTTTATTAGTAATTTTGACATATTACCATATATCAGTTCATTTCCAATAGATATTTTTGCTAATGGTACCTGCTGTTGCTTCAGCCTAGTCTTCCTTCAAAACTCCTGCAGTTTTTAAATCAAATCAAATTATTTTACATATTTATGAAGATCAACTGATTTAGTGAATTTGCATCGTCTTGTTAAACAACTGTCCAGCTTGAATGTCTGTCTGAGTGGTACTGATGCTGCTGCTAATGTCTTGGGCCCATGCAGAGGTTGGAGATGAAACCAGAGTGGGACATGGATGCTGATGAGGTTCTGAACAACTCCACAACCGAAGCCTTGGTAGAGCAAGAAAAACAGAAAGAAGGTCAGTGTTTTTTAAAACTTTAAATTCAGATCAAATTTATGGAAGTCTGTCAGTATTTCTTTATATCATAATTTATTTCAGTTTAAATTTCACATCACACTGGTATATTCATGTATAGTATAACAGTATAACTAGACAGTAGTATCAAATTTATTTTGAAAATGGAGTTACTGCCAAATATATCAATACAATAAAAACAAAAGTACCTCTGAGCCTTATGCTGCCTAATTGACAATAATGTTTCATCTTAAATGAACAATTTGTTTTTATGTTGTGAAAGAATTAACATCCAAAAGTTGAACCATTTTCATTTTCTGATCTTTACTGAACATAATTCAAATTCAATTGCATGGGTGCAATTTAATAAAGTTTAGGCTGCACATTTTCCACTGATGTCAAAATGAAATGTCGAAATTTATGTTTATTATTATTAAGTTATGCTTTTCAGCAATTAAAACCCTAAACACAAACTTAAAATGGAATTTAAATATAATAAGATTAACTTAGTTTTTCCATCTGCAAACTTCCATATAGTTATGGCCTCTGTATGATATCAGATCAATCCCTGAAACTTTTGTCTCTGTCTCTGATTCAGTTATAAGGTTTGATGAGCTGAAATCGAAAGTGGAGAGGGAAGAAGAGGAAGAGGAGGAGGAGATGAAAGAGCAACCAAAGCATTCCACACAGTCCCCGTTGAGAGATAAGGAGGAGGGGGAGGAGGGAGAGGAAGAGTTGGAAGCAGAACAGGATGTTTCTCACAGGGCGGATGCTTCTCCTCCTCAGCTGGGGCTCACAGACGAGCACCATTCAGACGCACAACCCCTGCCCTCCTCCGAGCACAGCTCCGCTGCTTCCTCTTTGGACAGTGCCAGGTGATTAGGTTTCCCACCTTCTTTTCTCTTCCCCACAGCATGAATTGTTTTAGTATTCTCTTCCTGTCAAACTGAACTCTTGGTTTCTGCTTCCAGAGTCACTCCAGAGCCCCCTGCTGGTGTGAGAGAGTATTTGCTGGACCCTGCATGCGTTGCTAATGGAGCGGAGGAGAACAGAGCTGCAAGTGAGTTTGCACTGAGTGAAGAAGAAGACAGAGTCCAGGAAAGCAGGGGAGATGAAAGTTCCCTCTTACAGGAGGTTCTGAGCTCCTTGAAGACTCCCTTGGCTCCATGCTCACTAGGCATGGAGGTTGAGAGTGTCGGCCTGATGGAGACGGTGGAGGAGGTGAAGGAAAAGGAGAGACAAGAAGCAGATGTAGAAGAAGGAGAGGACATGAAGGAAGGAGAGGCAGAGGTGGATGAGGAGCTAGGTTATCAGGCTGCGCCCTCAGGCACCATATTGTTGGGCCAAACCACAAAGGAAGAGGAGCAGGTTGCTTCTCCTTCCTGTCAAGAAGAAGTAGTTGTTCCTGAAGAAGAGGTGAAAGAACACGAAGAAACAGAGAAGAAAGGAGAAGTAGTTGTGGAACGATTCAGTCAACATGGTGTACGTATTTTTGATAATGTTGTACGTTCCTAAATTACAAAATAAGACTTTTCTTATCTTAAACCTCTTTTTTCCGAGGCTTGTTAGAATGAGTATTTTAAGTGGTATTTATTAGTTTCATATTTCGGCTTCATTCACTGAAGTGTCCCCCAGTAAGAAAGAGATTCCCATATGTCAATCGTTATCCTTAAGGTTTGATTAGGTTTAGGCACAGAAATGACACATCAATAAAAACAAAATCCCACAAAGTGCATTTCAAACAACTAAGCATACTTGTCTGAATCTATGTGATCCGGTATGTTGTCCGGTTTTCTCAACTTCCTATTTGTGCCACATTTCCATGAAAACGAGGCTGAGGCTTATTGTCTATGCATCTTCTTAATTTCCTCTTGGTTTTGTCTTTTAGCAAGAGGAGGCAGGAGAGAAAGGGGAAGCAGACGAGGTCAAGCCTGAGGAAAAAAATAATTTGCTGAGAATAATTGACATCCAGGCAGAAGAGGAAGTAGAAGAAGAATACCAGAGTGAGGGAGAGGAAGAAGCGATAGAGCTGGACAAGGAGCCAGGGGTGGAAGAGGAAGGGCAGGAGAAGACAGAGGAGGGTGATCAGGAGGTGGAGGTGAAGGAAGAGACGGACAAAGTGGAGGAGGCCGAAGAAGCCATAGAAGAAGAGAGTGATGACGCAGAAGAGATGACGGAGAGGTTTTCTGATACTGCAGATGAAGAAGCACAGATTTCCCTGCCACTGCAGGAGGCAGATGAAGGTGTGGATGTTGTGGTTGGAGATGACACTGTGTGCACCACGAACCTCACAGATGATGCTGAAAGTCCTGCAGAACTTAGTGATGAGGAGTTCACCATAGTGCAAGAGTGCCAAGCAAATTCAGATCTCAACTCCGGAGAAGAGGCCGAAGAGGAGGTTGTAGAGATTGAACACATGCAACAAAGAGAGGAAGACGTGGAAACAAACCTGCAGGTTTCAGTTCAAACTGAACGAGATCTGAAGCAGGAAAGCGTAGAAATGTCTCGTCTAGATTTGAAACAAGTAGAAAACGATCAAACTGAAGCAGCAGAACAAGCTATGGTTTCTTCCAGGCCTGTGTCTTTGTTGCTTCCAGAGTCCCACTTTGAGACTCAGTCACAAGAAAGTGGAAACATCACTCCCAGTAAGATGAGCACTACCACTATCCACATTAATCTAGTCTCTCCCAGCTCAGACAAAGTCCAACCTTTCTTCCAACAGTCTCCTACGGCTGCGCAACCCAAAGAATCTGAGTCACCCTCTCACACAGCAGCAGCAGAACAAACTCCAGAATTCACAGAAGACCCAGTGGACAGCGTAGAGGAAGTAAAAGACTTCGGAGAGGAAGATACAACTCCTGACTCTGTGGAGGAAACAGTCGAACCACCACCCTGCAGTCCAGATCAGAGTAAAGTCCGCTTCACCATCAGCCCTGCCTGGCAGAGGACGAAAAGTCTGACTCCCCCTTCCTCCCCACCTGCCTGTGTCTCCTCTTCACCCTCTACCACCACAGAGCCTCGAAGTGAGGAGGTGGAAGCTGCAAGTAAGGAGGATCCAGTTGTTCAAACAGATCCAGTGAGTTTGACTAAGGTTGAACTAACGTTGAGCCCTGGTAGAGAGAGGAATGCTGGGAGCACAGCTGCCAAACCACAGAGCAACGCAGCCACGTCTCCATGCTGTGCTAAACTTCAGACTTCAGCTGCGAGCACAGAAGGTGACAGTTTTAAACACAGCCCTTAGTTCAGTCTGAAAAGTTTGTTTAAATTTGATTAGGGTTTAATTGTATGTGTGATGCCCAATATACGACTTAAAGTTAGTCACATGAGGTGAACTGGCTGTTGAGCTTAAATTAAGTCCAACCACAGACAAATGTTTCCATCTCTTGTTTACAGAGACGACTGTCATAGCAGAGGGAAACGCCAACAATCCTTTTGGAGTTCGTCTGAGAAAGACATCAGCTCTGCAGCGCCTCAGCTCTGAGGAGGAAAACACGGAGGTGATGACTGAGGTTTGTGGTGGTTTGATGGTTCTCATGTTTTATAATTGTCCTTATCTTATTTTGTGAAGGTCCTTTTGCTTAGTAAAAACTTTTCAGATTAGATTTTCCGAGTCCCCATGTTGCCAACAATCACTCAAGCCTCAAATCTTTTGGGGAACAGCCTTTACAAGCTTTGTACACCGGGATCTGGGCAGTATACTTTCTCACACTACTGTACATTTGCAAATGTATCAGGAACCCGTATCTGAAAAAACAGAAGTACAACATGTGGCTGTGGGTGATCATGAGTGCATCTTAAAAATTATCATCTGCTGGTCAGATGGACCTCACGAAGTACTCTCAACTATACAGTAGTGGATGAAGTACTCAAAATCTATACTTTACTAAAAGTACAAATAAACATATACTGGTGTACTCCAGTAAACGTACCCACTGAAATTTCTATTTAAGTAAAAGTAAGTAATTACTTGATTTATATTTTACTTAAAGTATTAAAAGTAAAAGTACATTTAGTACATTTAAAAGTACTTAAAGATCGAATCGAGTGAGAAGAAGAGGAGATAGGCAACGCCCAGTTCAAGAGCGTAATTGCTGCATACCAGCTCACTTTGAGTACTGTTAATACATCAAAAAAAAAAAAAAAGCTTTTATATGAGACCATGAGGGGAGGAAATGGAAAAAGTAAAGTTGTGTAAAGTGACATTATTATAACAAAACATTGATTAGAAGGGTAGTAGAGTAAAAGGTCGAGATATTTGCTCCAAGATGTAGTGGAGTAAAAGTCAAAGTAGCCATAATTAAATGTACTTAATAGAGCAGTGTAACTATGACATGTCTGATCAAAATTAAAAGTGAGAATGTCACCAGTTGAGCAGTTGCCAACTCCCAGTACATTAGTTATATCCGGGACCCTGCTACCTACTTCCTTGGCCCATTGCAGCTGAATATAGCCTGAAGAAGGGGATGTGGCTGTGTGGATGTGCTGGTATGAAATAGCTACCACATCCTTTGGAGGCTGTCAGTTTCCAAACACTCCTCAGGAGATAAAGAAAAAGACTGGGATGTAACATGTAGACTGAAATTTTAGTTTCCATATTATAACCGAATAAGAGCAAACATTTTAAAGTTGTCCTTTACGGCTGAAACGCAGAGTCGATGAAGGCGGCGGGAAATGGAGCATGCTCAGAGTTTTAACAATTTCTTCTTAAATGTTCCCTTTTTCAGTCTCCCGTCGAGCCACCAGTTCAGCCACCCAGCTGTAAAGATGAACCACCACACCCAGTCAGTGTTAAGCCCTTTGTAAGTCAGCCACTCTGCAACAAGCCTGCCCTCCCTAAAAAACCAGAGTTACACGGAGACAGCGGAGCAAAAACCAAGCGTATCTCAGGTGTGAATACACACACAAGCCACCTCCCTTACACCACCTCACTTACAGCAAGTCTAAAACTTCAGCCCATGGTGTTTAACACTGCATGTACCGTGTTATTGATTCAGAACATGCTGCAGGCCGTGGTGTTTCAACCGGATCTGATTCTCCCAGCTGGATCTCTGTGGCCAAACAGAAGCAGAAGATCTATAAAGAAAACTCTCTGGATGAGATTACAGTCAAGAAGGTGACCTGCGTGTGCATGTGTATACTGTACATGTGTCTGTGTTTGGTCAGGTCCTGTATTTCTTTATAACTGTGAGGTCAGAATGAACAAAGCAGTAGGTGTCTAAGACTGAAATGGTTCATCATAATGTCCCAATTCCATCTGGAATGATTTTTTTGGTTTCGGTTACAGTATTCCAGGACACTGTGTGTAGGTGTTCTGTAGCTGAGATTTGAGTGTGATACCAGAGATACACATGGCCATTTTTCCAGTAAAGACCAGTATGAATATGACATAGATAACCTGTCATCATGCTGCATACGGTACATCACCGCTCATTTACTGCCACATAAACTGTGTGACTAACTGCACTGCTCTCCGACATCAGGAGGAACCAGAGAGGAAGAGTTCACTGCCAACATATATCAGCTCATCTGCAGGCAACAAAAAAGCTGAATCTGTCGGCAAAGGTAAGAACAGAAACGTACACGAGGCGTCTTTATGTGTAATATCTTCACTGCTGCTTGGATGATTCGCTGGATGCGTGTTTACCGCAGTGTGCTGTTTTCATACGAATTAGTTTATTGTGCTTGATTTGTTTTCTGCCTAACATGCTGAATTACTGGACTGACCTCAATCCTACTGAGCCCATCCAAGACAATTCTGTCCCCTGTGCACCTACACTTGTCCTCTGCGTAGTGATTTTGCCTGATGCAGCACTGCCCTCATTTGGACAACATCTGCTTCTGCATCAGACTCAACAAAAACTCGCTATAATAAGAATTGCATGCATATGTGTTATCCTCGAGTAAACTTTGGATTCGTGTAGCACTCTCCCCCGGGTTGTTAGGGTCCAAGGTTGAGGTTAGGAGATGCAATTCTCTGCACTCGTGCAAAACTCAGCATAACACCTCACAGTTTATTGGTTTAGACGATTGCACATGTTCTGCGGTAGTTTATATTGATCACACATGACAATCAGAAGTATGATTCATGTAGAAAAGTAAAGGTCTATGCAACATATTTTATGGGGTTTTTTTGTATAACATGAGCAAAAATCTCCATATTTGGTAAACTATGCCTGGAAAACATCATTCGGCCCCCAGCAAAAACTGTTCAAAGAAAAAGAACTATTGAAAATGCATTGAAGATCTAAGGAGGCCCATTGAGTCCCACTGTGTTCGTAATACTAATGCTAATTTATACTTTGATTAGCTACTGAATATACTGGGATTCATTAAAGCTCTGTGCATTTAATCAGTTTTTTTGGAATGTGTCAAAGTCTGTGACTTTATATATTTATGTTGTCATCCAAAAATCATGGCACTTATTGTCAATGCACACCACAAAGTAGTCACATGATTTCAGTTTTCCGGATATGCATCTGTAGTTTTCTCTGTGTGACGTGTGTTTGTGTGTTTCTTTCCTTCCTTCAGTGAATCTGTTGGAGATCAGCAAACACTCATCTGTAGCATCTGTAGAAACGGATGCCAGAGGAGCTCTCTCACCTCCCACTCCAGTGCCTCCACAGCCTTCAAAGTCTGTTTCCCTGCCCTGCTCGATCCCGCCAAAACCCCAGATTCTACATACAACTGCCAAACCTCCACCCCAACCTAGCCCAGCTCGAGGATCCCTTTCGCAACCAACTCCTGTTCCAGTTTCCCAGAAATCTCCCTCTTGCACAAGCCCATCATCTGCCTCCAAAACCACCCCCTCCCTGCCTTTACCCAAATCAGCACACTCTCCGAGTACGACAGTCACCTCCCCTCCTTTTTCATCGAGGACCACCCTAGAAAGTACTGGGTCAAGAGCTACAGGGCAGACTCCATCTTCCCAGCGAGCTCTGCCTCCTCCAGCTTTGCCACAGGATGAGCCGCCCTGGATGGCCCTGGCCAAGAAGAAGGCCAAAGCCTGGAGCGAGATGCCCCAGATTGTTCAGTGATGGGCCAGATTATGGCCTAAGCTGGCTCAACAATTGCCCACGAGAGTCAGATCTGGGGTCAAAGTGGGCTGAGAGTCTGGATGAACCACAATGCATTTGCACACAAAGAGTTGTTTTCTGTTGTTTTATTGTTGTTTTCATATTATCCTGGCTTCAGGCTTTGGCACAAACTCTTTAATCACAGTCTCCAATCACAGTTTAACCCCTTTATTTTTTTATGTTGCACAGTTATGAATTGTTATTGCCAGAGTAGGACTGCAGCTTACGTGAGGTGGATCCATATTTTCTTTAACAGTGTTTGTAGTTTAAAGGGTGCCTGAATGAGGGGAAAATGCATGTAGGTTATATTAGGTCATTTTTATTTAAGTTAGATTCTACCTGAAATCACTGAACATTTCAGGGAAAAAAAGAAAGGAGTCGTTATTTTATAAAGAGGATCCTTCTTTCAGAGAAGGAAGAGCATAAATCTTGGGTTTGGTGATTCATTTATTTTGTCTTCAGAATGAGCAGACACGATGCTGTTTGTGTGTGTGTGTGTGTGTGTGTGTGCGTGTGCGTGTGTTTATTTTAAGGCAGTGGTAAAAGCTCACATTTAGAGGAATGTGCAGAATCTTCATGGTCAGAGTGTAAAATGGGACAACATCCAACGCAGGCTTGAGAACAATGTGCTGAACTAACCGCTGCTGGTCATGAGCTTTGGTAAAAATGTGCTGATCCACTTTTGTTTGAGCTGTGGTCTGTGGATCAGTGTCTTTATACAAATATATATATATTTCTTTTAACATGATCCACAGACACTAAACTAATGATGTTAGTGAGTGTGACCAATATGTTTCAGGTTATTTGTGTAAATAAATAATTTTTAATCTCTTCTCTCTTGATATCTTGAACACCAACTTCAGGATTTTTGACAGCATCCCACACAAATCTAGCATCTCCAAAAAGTCAGGAATTAAGAAGCGTTTCACTTCGTCATCATGTTGGCAGTGTGTTGTGTGTTAATGAAACCTTTCCAAATAAAAACTAAGGATGTAAATAAGCAGATTGGTAAAAATAATTAGCCACTTGAGTTTCACAGCTGAAAGTTTCCTTTGTATCAGCTGATCTTATCTCTCATATGTTTTATGCATTTTGTTTTATTTTCTATTGCTTTTGGAGAATTTATGTACATAAAATGAGCAGTAAAGAACAAATGAAATCCCTTTATCTTCATTTTCTTCTCTCACCTGTGTGTATGTCCTTTTTATATTAGGACTATAAAGGAAATTCTAGTGCATAAAAAGATGAAGTTCGGCCATTTTAAAAATCCCTTTAATGCTGATCAGCATGCATGTCTTCAAAGAAGTGGTTTTTAGTTTAGCTGTATAAACACTCATTGTATTGTCTGATGCCAGTATTTTGTATTATCAATACATAATACATAAAATGTGAGAACTACTTTTTTACAGTGGAAAATCTGCAGTGATGAATGCCAGTGTCCCATATGAGAGAACTGGCTGAGAACCTGTTTTGTAGATGATGTGGCACAGTTCTAATTCCAAAAACAGGGGCTGTTTGGATACTCAAAGTTGGGGCAATATCTAAATAGAAATTGTTCACACGTAGATTACTGATTTTTTTTTTTCCCAACATGTAAGTACTTTTATTAGACCATCCATTTTTCTCACACACCACACCTTTAGTTCGGAGTATATAGAGGTTCTCAATTCTGGTCCTCGAGGACCCCTCCTTTGCCTCCTAGCAAACTAGCTCTGCTCTACCCACTGCCAATCTTTTAAACGTCCTCATAATAAAACTAATCAACCTAAAATTAGTTTCATAATTTTGATGATTCTAATGTAAATGTATTGTTCCCAACACATTTTATAATAAGCTGCACTGACATTTAAAACTTGCACAAATCACTTTAAACTGCTCATTTACAGTCCAGCGGTGATACTCACTGCATATGCACACGTGTTTGTGTGAGTTTCTTTTCATGTGAGGCCAGAATTTGAGCCAAATGTTTGTGCTTCCATGTACTCTGTGTGTGTGTGTGTGTGGGTGTGTGTTCAACAGGCTGTAATCAGAGGGCTGCTTAAACTCTCCAGATGTCTTTTCTGGGCAAGTTAGGTAACGCTGCTGCTGCCCTAGTTCTGATACACGCACCATCACACACACACACGGAGCTCCAAACTGGACCGGCCAAGATGTACGATGTGTATTTGCCTGTGCCAAGTATCCATAGCGATGACTGCTGGGTGCTGACCTTCTCATTTACAGGTTATATAACCAACCAACTTGGCAGGAATCACAAGTACAGAGGTGAAAAGACAAGAAGAGGACGCGTATTAATGTCAACTTAGGGCACCACAGGAGATCACAGAAACTTTTGAAAGAGCGAATAATTCTGCCCGGAATCCAATCTGTTAATTGAAATTGTCATGACATAATTTGAAGCTCCTCTGTCGCTGAACATTTAGATTGGACATTCAGCATCAGTTGTTAATACGTCTTAGGGTGTAGTTAATGTAAAACTCAAGAGAATCAATAAATTGGCTGAACCTCTGCATACAAACCGGCAGCACAACAGACACAGTTTTTCTTATTTGGGTTTGGCCAGGCTGCACAGCCTCACTAAGCTCTGTGTATGTACTGGGCTGACCCTGCACTCTGTGAGGTCGGATTGTTATTGTCTCCAGTGACATTATAGCTGACCATTTGATCCCAACAAAGGCTACTGTCACCGCTGTGCCAGGGAATGTCAATGAACACAACACTGACGGCAGTTACAGGTTTAAACTCGCAGGGGAAACCTGTCAGCCCGGAGATCAGTGAGGATATCATCATGTTTGCCTCAGATTGGAGTCAACATGTCCTGCTCAACAAATTCGTTCTTTATTCTCTAAGTTATTAGAACTAATCCTAAGCTAACTGAAACGGGTTTTATAGCAAAACGCCTTACAGTTTTTTGACACATTTTAAAACATTTGTGTTGACGTCACACACATGTTCTAAAATCAAAAACATTTGTGTTCAGGATATGAAACGGGCACCTGAACACAGAACATTTGTGTTAACATCATGATTCAGTATTTACTGGAGGATTGTAAAGTGATTTGTCACCCAGCTGTCTTATCTATGTTCTTCAATGAGCCTAAAATCGGATCCTAGACACCATTCATGATCAATAATGACATTTACAGCTTTGTGCTGGTCACACTGAAGCTTCTCCCTCTATAATCGGAAAGACTTGAGTTGGCACAAACAGGCCTTCAAACCTCTGGGAGCCATTGTGTGATTGCAGGGAGTTAGACTTAACAATCTGCATTGTAATTTTGTTAAAGAGCAACAGATAAAGAGCGAGCGAGCCAAGATGGAAGGGGGGAGACTGCTTGTTCCTAGTTAGTTTGGTACATTGGCTCTACATGTCGCGTTTTAAGTTTCTAACTCTGCCTGACTGACCTACATTCATGTTGCATAAACTGTTTGTCTTCCTGTCTGTACAGGCTCCCGGCTTTTCTCTGAATATCTCGAACATTCAGCTCACTATTTTTACCAGCCCTGTTGATTGGAGACAAACTCTATGCATGTGAGGAAATAAAACTGTCCCTTTCATGAAGTATCATAACTGTCGGTCTCGTTGTTTTGTCCACAGTCTTTTCTTGGCTCACCGCACTTGTGTATTCACCACCCTCCATCTTAGAGCCTCCTTTTGCTCCTCCAGCTACTCTGCTTGAATCTGTGTCTATCAGTGGGTTGCAGCCTTTTCCCCAAACACCCTCTATTCAGAGGTGGACTTGACCCAGATTGGTTTTATGTGTAGTAGTGCACATTGCGTGCATTGACTATAGTTTAGGCTAGGAACTATTTTGGATTGTGATTCAGCGTTGTACTGTCTGCTAAGCTAATAAACCAAATGACTAACCACTTTATGTAAGTTGTTTCCTAATGGATATATAACAGGACTGTTGACATGCAGTGACTCTGCTCACATTGGTACACATTGCCATTCGTGTTAACATAAAAGCCAGTGTTGCATTCATTTTACTTAACCCTTAAAGTTGAAACATTACCCTCATTTTTTCCTCCTCTCCCTCTCTGCAACTATATTATTGAACCTGTTCAGCCCCATTGTTGTGCTGACAGAACAGTTAATATACACGTAGAACTGTCAGGAATTAGTACCACAAATGAAAATGGGTAGAAATCTATTAAAATCATACAATAAACAGAGAAGATAGAAAAAGGTTTAGGTCACTCCTGAATAAAGCTAACAAAAATTTTAAAACTGGCCAAAGGTAACAAAGTAAATCTATTTATAATGTCTTTGCACTGTTTTTGGTACATAGCCACGGTGCCCGAGTTAGCAGTTAGCCTAATAGAAATTAAGTGCAGTTATTAAATTCATTAATTATTAATTACAGTTCCTTAAGAATAATTTGAAATGTTAAATTTTCTTGCTGAATGTTAGGTGAAACATTGATAACTACTTGTGTGTCGGCTCATGTAGAGAGGACAGAACATAACATAAAATATAAACAGAGCATGAATGAAAAAATGTTTTATTTATTGAGCCTTATGTGTTCTGGAAGGTGGGAGTGTTCATTACATGTATTGTTTACTTATTAATTTGTTTGTTTTGCTCTTGGTAACTGCTAACTGGAGCTTTATGTTTTACATACGGACATTAATGTTCTCATCTAAAGAAAACGAATGAGCACGTTTCACAAACCTTTTAAACAAAAATGCTTAGAACAAGTTTTGGGTGAAGGAGTCACACTCGTCTCTTCTAGTGTCTGGTAAAGGTCGATAGTTTCCCAAAATGTCAAACTTTTCATTAGAAATCTTTTGAAGCCCCTACATTGGACCATAAATGGTTTAATTCAGTCTGTTTTTGTAACCTTTTAACATCTAAGCCTTTAAGTAATATCAATTTTACCTTGAAAAGAACTAGACAAGGAGAAATATTGCTGAAAATGTTGATTCATTTTGCAAAAAAGTGAGCACGAACAACGAAGAGCAAACAAAGGAGACTACAGACTCACGTCAAGTCCAGTGTGTTTGAAACCCCCCTTACAGGATCGAGAAAACAACCCTTTTATTCACAAGCTGTAGCTTCAGACTGAACTTTTGCAAACATAATGCATCCTAAAGGTTTACTATCAAAAACAGAGGTGTACAGAAAACATCAGAGAGATGTCAAGACATACATACATTCATCTTGTACAAATTTACCCAGATTTAGAGGCCATGGAGCTCTACAGGACAACCTTTAAAACAAACAAAAAAAAAAAGCAGGCGATATAGGAACATAAATTCATGTAAATGCTTTTCAGGATTGCCGTGCAAAGCATTTATTAAGACAAAGATTTTTTTGCCCAATAGATAGTGAAGCACAGATGTTATATCGTTTACAGAGAGCGAGAGACCAGTGCTGGAAATCTGATGACTTTTTGCTGATTATCTTTAACAGGAAACTGAAAACCTCATTGACACAGAAGATAAATGAAGCGCTCTCTTAAATGTACAGCTTTTGGGACAGTTAACACGTACCATAAATACAAATCGTTGACAAAGATGGATTTGAATTGTGCACTTTTTACTGATGATAAACAATGTTTTCTGTCTCGGAAATTCCATTTTTAACAAGGATCGAACAATAACAGGAATTAAGAAAATTAGGAAGCATAATTTCTCTTTCTCTCTTTGTGGAAGTGCTTGAGGAAGATACTAGAGGTAGTTACACTTCTTTAAAGTGTTATCAAGGGTTGAATTCGGAAAGGCCAGGATGTCAACAGGCAATAAAGAGCTCAGTCCTACTGTTGTTGCATAGCTCAAAAATGTCCACTGTCACTCAAACACATACCTACAGCTAACAGGAAGTGTGTTTGTGGGCAACTCTGGGATCCTCTGTTAGCCCAACATTAAAAGCACAATGGAAATGTTTCTGTCAGTGACAGTTTCTTAGCATGATCACAGTAATCAAGAGACTGGCGTGCTACAGAATGTAGCAATGGTACTAACAAGCTGGAAAAGCAGCTTAAGCACATCCTGACCCTTAAGGATTCAACAGTTGACATAAAGACAAATGCCACTGTAATCAAAGTCCAGTTGGGCCATACTTATCAACATGTGCATGTTTGCTACAGAGCAATTCCTCTTCTGAAATAAGCTGCAATGGCGCAATGTATGGAGTCTCATTGGTGCTGAAAAATTCCCCTACACTTAAACAAACAAACAAACAAACAAACGAAGGGGGTTAAATTAAAAATGTTGGTCAGTGTGAGAAAAATGTATTAAATCTGAGTAGAAATGATTAAATCCTGAACTATGGTGAGGCTGTTTTTGCTAAGATATCTGCAGAATTACAAATGTGACACCAATTATTCTTCCACACCCAGTAAGTCTAATCCAAATGCACTGCTCTGCATTCTTACAAAGATTCACTTTCATGTCTGTACCTTAAATATGAAGCTGCAGCCAGCAGCAGGTGACCTGAAGCGAGCCGGACTATGTTACAAAGCTTTAAGTTTCACAAATTCACATGATATATAATTAAATATCAAAGATATATAATTAAATAGAAATTAAATATATACAAATCAAAGTGTAAAAAAACAGCAAGCTGTGTTTTCAATAGAGGTTGTATGTTGAGCTACAGTAACTGGCTGATGGTGGTAGCATTGTATTTAATGCATACAGACATGAGACTGGTATCATTTCATCCTCAGATGGAAAGCAAATAAGGATACAAACATTTTTGTTTTGACTGATTTCGAATTATTTTTATGCCATAAATTAAAGTGATAATTAAATACAATGTTGTGTGCTGTATCCAGCGTGTGACTCTTCTAAGCTATAGCAGTTTCAGAGTTCAGGGAACTATTACAATATATTGTAATAAAATCCAATGCTTTCAGATACAGTGGATGAATAGATTCATTCAAAATGAACACTAACAAAAAGTTTCCTTTAGAAGTCATGGTTTTAAATTATTGTTACAAACAAACTTTATCATTATCTTTAACATTTGAGAACTCCGGGTTTTGACATACTGCGTTACCCTTGTAGCAAAGAGAAAATGGAAGAAGTTTAACTTAAGGCACTAATATTGCTGCCACAAATGAAGAATTCACAAATATCAGTTTTAAGCCAAAACCTTTCAAAAAAAAAAAATAAAAATAATAAAAATACTGGCTCATCTGTGATATAACTTATTTTCACAAATTAATGTGATTTAATTTCAGGTGGATTTTCCCTTTATTCGACACTCTTCAGGTCTATCAGAAAATACTAAAGCTAAAGTGTTTCGAAGTGATATGCTTGGATTTGACTGATGGCTTTTCCCTTTCCTGCCCAGTTTTAGCTGGCTAAGTTGTGGTTTTCACAAATGTTACTGGAACTGTCTTACATGGCACACAGACGGTTGGAGCCAGTTCTTTTTCTTTCGTCAGCACTTGCATATGCATTATTACAATATCTATAAATTATTGTGGGGAAATAAAAGTGGGGTTTTACACTTTATCAGTTCTGCATTTTTCCGCATTGCATGGCTTTGGCCCTTCGGATACCAAATAATAATTGTGAAGATTTGACATGACGCTCCCTGTTGAAACTTACATAACATAAAGTGACAAATACACCAGTAAGTGAAGAAAACACACAGAACCTGAATGACATAGAAATGTGTAAAATCAAACACAGGTAGATAAAATAAAATAATTTGAAGGCAAAACTCAACAATCTCTTGCATTGTTTTCAGCTTTGCCATATAAAAACAGTCATGTCACAGACATCAGCAAGGCCTCAATATGCTTAACATTTGTTTCTATTGTTTCTATTATTTCCATTTATACTATGGTGAATAATGTTTTTCTACTTTTCACATAAGGGTAAGGTAAGCCAGTTATGTAGAAGGCACTGGCCTTTACTTACTAACATCCCACTCAAATGAATGGAGAACTGCAAATAGACTTTTTAACCAATTTAACCATCACTAGATTCAACCTAATCATGTTGTGATCCAAACCCTACAGTAATCTTAGTCCTGCCAGGGAGAAAATAAATACACTGAGGCATGTCTGCATTCTCTCATTCCCTTACTGAAGGTGGAAGTGCAAAATAAATCAGAATAAATACTAAAACAATACACGTAGGAGAGAATGCAGGGGAATCTAACTCCAGTTTAGGTCAACATAGTTTAGATTATGACAGGCCAATAAATTAATACATAGATTTGGGTCACCAGTAATAGGTGGTCTGGGACAGAACCTGCCCTTATCTCCAGTTTCCAGAGTTTGTAGTGTGCAGGTTTAAGTGAGCTCCATGTTGTTACCCCCCCTTGATTGTGCAATTGGTGTTTTAGTATTTGATCTTTACACCTTTGGGCTTTTCCCCAGACTTAGCAGGTAATTATTGCTGATGTTTGGGGTGAGATGTTAAGTTTTCAAAAGTCTTTGGAAAGCGAGCAGCTTAGCATCTCTTTCTGTGAAATGTAAACAATGTCACTACATGCATAAATAATCACACAAATAAATACTGGAAAAAAAAAAGAAGAAGAATGAAAACAAGAGCTTTAAAGCACACCAATGTAAAGGTTCAGTCCACTGTTATTCTGCTGAACGTGACACAGACAGAAATGGAGGAAAGTTGTCAAAAGCAATTGTTTTAAAGATGTTAAAGTTACGGTAATTACAGGTTTAACTGAATGCATACATATACAAACCATTTACAGAGGTTTCAATCAGTGATTGTACTTATTTCCCAGATGAGTGTTTCAATTGCTGTATCACATCTAATCAGTTTCACCATCATTATCCACTAAAGGTAAATTCATGGTTTAAAATTTGGACATTTAAAGACATTCAGTATGAGGACACTACCACTGTGCCGTCTTTGCTTAAAAGCTATGTTCAGACAAGCAGCGTAGCTTTTTGGAAAGATTACTGTACTTTTCAGAATGAACCAATTTACTAAATTTATATGCAAACTTTCTTTCTGTCCTTTTTTTTTGTTTATGGAAGAAAGAGGAGACCAGCAGAAGCGGAGAGGGTCTGAAAGGCAACCCTGGAACGTAGACAGATGAAGACATTTGAGAACAAGAGCTTTTTGCTGTACATCAGGGGATCTCAAGGACCCAAGGACCCCATATCCTGCTTGTATTCCACCTATCGCCGCCCCACCCACTGATCACCTGGATTAGTTGTGTTTAGTCAGTCAGAAGCTGGATGATACCAGTTCACTTTGTCTTCCCCACTCCATCCTCATCTAGAATGGCATTATGGTTGATTGTTGGAAAATAAGAAGAGCAGGGGTCCTTGGGGACTGAAGTTGAGAGCCTATGTTGTACACTAGTTGTTAGGTAAGAGAAATTACTGAGCTTGTGCGCATTAGCAATGTTACAACATTAAATGCTATGACGGAAGCTGATGATCCTGTTTAAACTCAAATCTAGCTAGTTGATCTATTAATCCAGCAACTTTTCCTGCTGATTGTTGGTGAATTTGAATGACATTCAGGAATAAATCTGATTTCCCTTCCGTCTGAATGTCTAAGTCTAAAGGTCGGCATTGTTGGTTTTCTGAATGGTGTGAAGAGGACATGAATCTTGGAAGATTTCTTTTTATTCAGATGTATATTATGTATTCTTGCAGTAGATGTAGAGATGAAAGAGATAGCGACACTGATTTCAATGTCAGTTCTTTGTGCATTAGAAGGAAGTACAACAGGTCAACTGCTGCTTTAGGGCAGAGTGTATGTAGTGGGGGGTGGGGGGGGGAGTGGGTTACTGCATTTCCCACGTAGGCCGAGCTCTCGCGGCGAGCATGTCATCGATGTCTGCTCTGGGACATGAAGAGCAGCACCTTACGGATGCCGCTGAGACGATCTTTCAGAGAGGTGAGGGCCAGGAACGGCAGCTGGGCTCGACCTTCTAATGGAAGAACAGCTAGTAACCACCAACACCAGGACGGACCATTAGGACTCGCCTGAAGGGAGACAGAAAGTGAGACTTTGTGTAAGTGAGTTTTAAAAAAAGAGATAAATAATTTGAAAGGAAAAGTCGGGTCGTTTTAAACTATACACTTCTTGTCTGATGTGAAAATGATATCGTTTATTTAAAAACTTGGTCCTGACCTATTGTGAGAATTGGCACAAAAGTAGTAATAAAACCCAAGTTAAAAAATGATTCGATTACAATACAACTTTTCAGTCAGTTTGCACTGATATTAAATTTATTATTAATTTATTATGAAAATTTATTTGAAAGATTATGTTTTCTATGTATTTTGAATGGCATATTTCCAAAAATAAATGTAGTGGACATTACAGAGATAAGAAGACTTAGTATTTACATATTCTATATAAAGAAATGTGTGATTTTGTAACGCTTGTCTTTGTGACTATTGTACCTGAAGTTCTGAGACCTTTTCAGGCATGGGTCCAAAGTGTCCTTCAATTCGCTCCTTCTGCTCAGCTTTCAGGGAGTTGACCCAGACCAGGGCCTGGTCATAGACCGCATCATGCAGAGATTGTAGCTCACGCTCTGCTACACCCTCCACCTACAGACCCACATAGACATTTGAGTTATAATATCTTCTGCTAAAGCTTGATTTATTGCAGTTATTCTATTTCTCTCTCCTTCCCTGGACAACTCTACACCTCTGCTACATTTCATCATATTTGTTGCATCTGTTCCGTCCTCCCTCCTGTACTTTCTTTTTATCTTTCCGAGTCTATAATACCTTAACATCCTCGAGGTATTCTATATCAGCTGTATTGTATCCATCCCTCTGGCTGTGCTGAATCACTTTAAACCTCCGTCTGCCAATGGTGTCCACAACCGAGCGGCCGTCGGAAAAGAACTTAACATCCCGTATCTCCAACAAGCAGCCGTAGTCGGCAAACCTAAAGACAGGAGACACAATATCACACTTCCTGGATACATTCTTTGACGGACACAAATTAAACACAAAACCAAGTGCACACGGTTACGATCCGAGCACTGACCCTTTGAGGTTGTCTCCCAGACACATGCCAAAGCAGTTGGTACCCGTCTCAATGCACCGGCGAATCATCAGTCTGTAGCAGGGCTCAAAGACATGGAGAGGACATGGCACAGTGGGGAAGGCCATGGTGCAAACGAATATAGGCACATTCTTGTTAAGACTAAGGAGAGTAAGAGAGAATTCATATCTGTTTAAAGTTGTGAACAGCAGAGGCACATAAACAAGTTTCAAGGAAACACAAATGAGTAGGGCATAATATGTCCCAAGAAGGACATTTTCATAACTACAATTCCATATCTGCCTCAACCCTTTGGACAAGTTGCCAAAAGAACACTGGCTACTCTACGAGTGAATCAGTTTCTTCCAGTTAAGGAGCTGTTATTTATTGGAGACACGAGTTTGCGTCAGCCTGCAAGAAAGTGATACTTGATGCCTGACGTGACGTACAAAGTCTGTATCTCAAAGTAGTAATCTACTCTAGGTGAGTAGGCCAAACAACAGAGGACATTCACGCACTGAGTGTTATATTAGTCACAGTCCATAAAATGTTTGAGGGGATACAATTTAATGAGAGAAAACAGATAAAGTGCAGCATAAAAAAAAACAAGTAAGAGCTGCTAATAAGAAAGTTGGGGAAGAGCAGTGAGGAAACAAACTCACTTGGAGAGCTCAGCCATTTCCTCCAGCTGGACTTTTTCTCTTTCCATGAGCTCAGAGGGAAGATACTTAGATATCAGTTTCTCCATTAATATTGTTTTACAGTACTGCCTCTGGACCAGATACTGTAGAGGAGACAGTGTTAGACATATATGTTAACAGTAGCAGAACATGGCTCACACGCTCATCAGTTAGGATCATATGTTATATGACTGTTATATGTTTGTAACATGACATTATCATATCTTAGAGGGTATCACATGTTATTACACTGCAGGGGAATATTACACCATGTACCTCAGACAGCTCTTCTTTGCAGAGTGGACACTTTGGGTTGTGGTCCAGACACCTCTCCAGACACTGAAGACAGAATGTGTGACCACACGGTGTTGTCACAGGCTCATAGAACAGTCTGGAAACACACAGACAAACACTGTTAAACTAGTTACATAAGATGATATATGCGGCTCATCTTCATTTGTATGATTATAAAAAACGTCTAATAACATATGGCCTGCAGCCATATTGGCAAAAGTCCTAACATGCCTTTTCCACAGCCAAATACAATCATGTCATAGGACGACAACGGAGCATAGTCCCCCAGCAGAAGATGACTTTGATATGTGACTTTGATAACCTCGAAAACTTGAAATAAGCTAGTACATGGTTCATTTTTTCAGTTCTTGCAGACTTTATTAGAAGCTACTATGTATGACTTCATTTCACTACATCGGCAACTTGGCCCTTCTACACAACTACTAATGGATTTATTGTGTATGAACTGTCAGGGCTAAATTGAGCTGTAAAGCACATCTCACCTCATACAAAGAGAACACTCCAGATCTGTTGGGTCCAAGACGTCACCAACCATAGACCTCAATGAATCAGTCACTGCTGATGGCTCTAGGTGAGATTATCAGAAAAAAATAAGTAACACAAAATAATGCTAACAGTTAAGTATTTGTTTTTGCACAGTTAGCAAAAGCTCACCAGATTTCGATCTCTTGGGATTGTTGCCACTCTTCTCCCCCCCTTCCTCCACATCCTCCTCTGTGCTCTGTCGTTTCCGTTTAAGGTGAAAACAGCGGTCCAGCCTCTGGATCTCTGCCTTTCCCTGACCTTTGACTTCACTGCCCTCTGACCTCCCAGGTACTGAATCAGTAGAGTGAAGACTGAATGGTGAAGACACCAACCTTGGACTAAAATTCTAAGAGAAAGGACGTAAAAATGAAAATGAAACCCGTATTTCCTCCATGTCTTGATTTATTTTAAACTGAGCTAAAGACCAGGGGCAGAGCATGTCTTACCTGGAGGTGAGCACTGATGTTGTTTTTGATGTGCAGTCTGGAAGACAGTATATTGGAGTAGTCTGAGATGTGTTCAGGGACCTGATTTGTAACTGGAGCCAGGAGATCACTGAGGAGCTGGGAGGAGACAACAAACAATTACATGATTTATCTGCTTCCTACAATAATGCATTTATACTAGGGGGGCTGGTGGCTCAGTGGTAGAGCATTGGGTTGGGATCCTGAAAGCATCATATGGATCATATTTTTTACAGGCTAGCCCACATTGGATAACACAGAATATTTCACCATCATTACACCACTAATCCCAGTAAAGTGCTCTCTGTAAGCATTATTCTTTTGATAATGTGCAAAGTGCCTAATGTCTGTAATGTCAGGCATGTATCAAACATGTAAAGAACAACAGAGGGAGACAGATTCAATAAAAACATTAGAAATGTATGTAAACCTCTGGATCTACCTTGGGAGCTTCAGTTTTAGCCAGTTTACAGTCAGGCTCTATGGACAGACAGACCAGGTACTCTCTCAGAGCCTCCTCTGACCTCCCCAATGACCCCAGGGCCTGGGCCTTACGAACATGACCCTGCGGGGAGGGAGAACATTTTTGCATTTTACTTTCATTAGATGTTTAGCAGATATGTGTCTGTAATGCAGAACAAATAAAGCCACAGCTTGTCTTCCATACTTTGGACCAGTGAGGCATTAGTCTGCAGGCCATCTCGGCGTCTCTCAGCGCCTTTTCATAGTGTCTCAGGCTGGAGTGGATCTGGGAGCGATTACTGAACAGTATGTGGTCCATGGGTGCTGAGGAAGAGAGGAGCAGCAGTTAGACAGTCAGATTGCTGGTGGTTCATTATCAAGTAATCAGTCAAATATTCTTTCAGTAAACCCATTTGGAATAAAACATCTAAACAATGTCAATGATAACTTCATAGAGCCAGTGGTGATGCGTTTAAATCACAACAATTTATTGTACAATGACGTGAAGAAGTAGAGCAGAAAATCCTCACATTTGAGAAGCTCAAACCAGAGAATGTTTTGCAAGAAAAATGACTAAAACCGATCAAGAATGAGGCAGAAAATTAATTGGCAACTATTACTGATTACCATGCCTAATCCGCATTCAAGCTACAATATCAACATTCTCTGGTTTTTGCTTCTCAAATGTGAGGATTCACTGCTTTTCTGCGTTGTATATCTATGGCAACTGAAGATCTTTCAGTGCCAAAGTCTGTTAAATAAGCAAGATTTTTGGACATTGAGCCCAAAAACAAACAATTGATCAAATGAGAAACAAATGATGTTAGACACAGACCTTAAAAAAGAATAAAACAAAATAGTATATAATTATAATTTTTATAATGAATAATATAATATGATTATAATTATATATGTGTAAAATTATATGATATATAAATATCAAACGTTGCAATAAAAGGTTGTTGTTGTACCCAATGTTGTATCTGCAAATACTCATTATTAGTTTAGTCTAAAAAATTAGTCTAAAAAATTTAATTAATTATTGGAAAATTTTCATCAGAATAAGCAGTGATGTTTTAAATGGTATAAAACTGAGAAAAGCAGCTGATTCTCACATTTGAAGCACTGGAACCAAGAATGTGTTGCCACAACAAATAACAAAACAAAACATTTATTCAAATTGCTTATAAATTTGTTCTCTGTCAATAAGCTAATCAATTATTTAGCCAACATTTTTAGCCCAAACCCAAATTTCCCACTAGTTTGATTTTTCCTTACGTCTTCAGTGGGGATATAAGATTTCAAGTTATGTGACAGAAGGAATGTTTAAAGTGGAACAGTTTCCATGTTACAAAACGTGTTATAAAAAGTGCTGCCTTACAAAACCATGCAGCGCTATCAAGGTCACCCACATTCCAGCTTTCATAACTATAAAAATTCATGCAAATCACAGTTGGCCCTATGGGAATCAGAAAAAAATATGTTACTGACTTCTGTGCCAACACATGTCGTAAATCATTCAATTATATAGAAACAGAAATACAA
The DNA here is from genome assembly GCF_033026475.1 of Channa argus. Taxonomy (NCBI): domain Eukaryota; kingdom Metazoa; phylum Chordata; class Actinopteri; order Anabantiformes; family Channidae; genus Channa; species Channa argus. The sequence goes on from NC_090206.1 coordinate 6,635,044, forward strand.
CACACACATACGAAAAGAATTTCCGTGAACAAAACCAGGGATTATTTTTTTATAATATAATTTAAAACCTGCAGGTAGTAAATGCACAGACAGTATCAGTCAGAATAACATTTAATAGTAAGGCAGAAGAACTATTGTTTAGTGCAGGATACCTACTGCATGAACTTATGTTGAACAAAGCAGCTCTGTTACCATGTGCACACGCACACGCACACACACACACACACACAGATTGGTGCTAATTATAACTCTGAAGACATTGAACTGACTTGCATTAAGTCCCTGGAAGCTTGCCCCAACTTTAACCATAACTCATGCCTAAACACAACCTTCATTCTAATCTTAACCTAGATTCAACTCTATAATTAACTCTAAAATTATGTGTTATGTTATGTGTTTGCCCTACAACAAAAGGTTAACTCTGTGGGGACTAAATATTTGCCCCCGCTTGTAAGGTGCAACGCAATGCACACAATGCAATGATTGAATGACACACATACGAAGTGACAGGACCTTGTTTAAGGGCATTAAATATGTTCCTCTAAAAGTAAATAAATAGGGTAACGTACACTAAAGATGCTGAACGTGCAGTCCACTTTCTCAGTTATTGGGGATTCATTTTATGCACTAATTTGTGCAAACGCATGTTAGGCAGGTCCTCCATTAGGTTGTGGTGTGGTGCCTTTAGTAACTAACTGAAAAATGAGTCAGGATGACACACTTAATGTGGCAGCCTTTCATCCTTCCACCACCATCAAGATTAACATCCTCTACAGGGTGATTCTGCAAGTCACTGCAGTTTAAAGCCAGGGTTGATGGTTCAATTATGTCAAAGTTTGTTAATTATTGTTTATGATGCTGAATCGCTTTGGATGACACACACTTAGACCAGGAAACAACACTGGACAATTCCCGTCTATTATTCAAAGAGTTAACAAAGTCAACAACTGTTTGCACCTTAGCAGCTCCACTGCAGCAGCAGCAGAGGGATAAAATGCTTCACTGGAGGACCCCACCTTACACAGACATGTTATTGTTGTAATAAATCCACCAGCAGCTTTGAACCAATGCCTCTATCAGCTGTTGGCTGATCAGCTAGGAAACAATTTCTGCAGTATGTCTCAGAAGATTAAAGTCAGTGATTCAAGTATCTGCAGAATTACACAATCAGCCTGCGAAGTGACTGAGCTGCTCCGGCACAGCAAAGAAAAGTCAAATGAGGTCACGAATCGCAGTCATAAAAGCCTCCCGCCTGCGTTAGAGGAATGTCTTCAGTGCCACAGTCTGTTACACACCAGTGTTAAACTCCAGTGCTTTATTAGCAGAGTGACTCAAATAAATGAATTACATCAGTAATAGAGAGCAGCACATATTTTTAGGAGTCAACTTTTATTCTATGCTATAATTATGGATCCTAATTGTGTGTAAGAGTTTACATTAGTGCCCATCGCAGGTACTTGGACCTAAAAATCCTTCACAGTTTACCCCACTAGCCTCTGCCCACACAAAACCTCTGGTACTGCTGCGTTCACTAGTGTGCCCAGTGGTGACCTGCAATAATACCCTTCACCTACATTTGCCTGAATCATTGTTTGACGTTACACAATGGGACAGATGAGGGAGGCGGCTTACGTGCTTACGCAATGTTTGGTCCAGTGGCCCAGCCTCCATAACCCTGTTATCCAACACATGGGGATGGGGCTCAGCTGCCAGCAGAGAGCCACTAGCTACTGCGGAGTGTGTCACTGTGACACCGAGCATGTAACACTCTTATGAAACTCTCATGACAAAGTCTTGGGCTGTATTCATTCATTCTCGTTCCATGACGCGTCTCCCGGCTTGTTATCATGTAACAACAACTTTACAGCAACAGAAAAACCTAATTTGGCAGAAGCTGTAGCCCTGTTACAGTTTCATTTTTACAGCAGCTAGAAGGACGTTAGACATAAACACACTCTGTGAAACCCAAAGTAGCACATAACACAGCGGGAAGGACTTTCGTGTCCTACCTATCAGTATGGCTTGGTTGTACTTCTCCAGCGCAGCTTCCATCTTTTTCTCTGCGTACAGCCCGTTGCCCTCCCGCCTCAGCCGGCCGGCCTGCTGCTGCCTCGGGAACCACTTGGCCAGCAGGTTGCTGAGGACCACATTGACCCGGTAGCTCTGGACGTCGGCCACCCAGGAACTGTCCCTGCACTCCTTACACACCACCGGCCGCTCCTTCTCCTTCCTCTCCCTCTCCAGACACTTTTTACAGAAGCAGTGTCCGCACGGCAGAGTCACAGGCTCGAACAGAAAGCTCAGACATATCCGGCACGAGAAGTCTTCATAGCCGGTGCGTGTAGCTGCCAGCGCCGCCGTCTCCCCTGTCGCCGGGCTGCCGCTCTCCCCCTCAGCCCCCTCCTGCCTCCGGATGATGCTACTCGACAGGTACTCTATGAGGCTGGACAGGTGAATAGGTCTCAGCCTCTCTATCTGCGCCGCTTGGCGGTACACACCGAAAGCTTCAGTGAATTTGCCCCCGAAGGCGAGAGCATCCGCGCGCTTTACCATCAGCTCCTGCCGGCTCCCTGGATCCGCGAGACCCGCTAACTGGCACTCGTAAATGTCCGCCGCCAAGTCGAAGTTTTTCGACTGGAAAGCCTCCGCTGCGAGCTGCAGCATACTCTCAGTCTCTGTGCCCATACCCAAGCAGGTTGTGCGGAGTCTATCCCCTCCTCTGTGAGGAGCATATGTGGTCAACACCCCCACTGCCATTCATGTTGGAGTCCTCTCCTGGGAAGCTCTGTGCGCTCTGCTCGCTCATGCTCTGGTCCACAGACTACTGGTATTATTCTCAATGGAGCAAGGGAGGGGGGGAAAAAAGTGTTATGTAAAAGTTGTGTCATGTGATGGCGACACGCTGATCTCATTGGGCGATGGTAGAAAAACTGTTACAAAACATTTTGCCATGTAACAGTTTTCAGTGTCGGGGCAAGAGAGAAGGGGGCCGGAGTCTGTCTGACCTGCATGCGAGAGTCCAGTAAACAGTGACGGGTCAGTGCGGGACCGCAGCGCGGCATCAGAGGTCACCCGACAAAAGTTGCTGTTATGAGCACAATAGACTTTGAGCGAAGTTTTAGTCTGATATAACGACTAGTTCAGTACAAGTTTCCGCGGTCTACTCAGATTAGGTGTCTTGAGGTGGGCTGGTCCCATCAATGGGGTCTTATCACCAACCAGACTTTATGAACCCCTAAACATCTCTGAGACACCTGTGGTGTTCCAACAGTTAGGACACTGTATATTTTAAAGGACAACAGACATTCTGGATGAGTCCATATTAATTGAGACTGAAGTGAACTTTCAGTTCATGGGGTCATTAAGCAATGTTTTGGTTTTATGTCTTTTAAGTGATATGTTTTATTTGAGGATTAAAGAGTTGTCATTTCTGTTACAAAACTGATTTATAGCTCCTTTTAAAGAAGAATTTATGGTATGATAATTAACCTGTGGGTATTACTTTTACAAGTAGTACTTTCCTGTTTTCTAGACACAAGAAAGGTCAAAAATCAGCAGTTACATGATTTAGAGTGACGAGGTTATGATTTATTGACTGGCAAATAATTGTTTCTTCTTTTGGGTTATTGATAGAGGCTGACACCTGTTCAATTTAAGTCCACATATTTCTGGAAATATATAAAAGATATGCTTTGATGCTTTGATTGCTTTGGCAAGGCTCTGGAGACTGCTGGCAAGAAGTTTTCTACCCTACTTAAAATGTTACGAGGATTCCAAAACATTAGAACCACCTCTTAGTTTGATGCAGAGCTGGCAAACCTGTTCATCTGTTACACAAACTTTATATCAGGACACAGTGCTGATCAGAGTCAAAACAGAAGAGGATGACACATATGATCACTGCCCTGCAGATTCATTTCCTGTGTGTCACAGGGCGATAAATTCAGGGCACATGTCAGGTTATCAAAGCATGACACTGCCAGAAAACACAGTGTGTTTGTCTCTAAGTGCTGAAGTTTAGTCAGGCACTGTTGCTTATAACAAACAAAAAAAAAAAAAGATGCCGAATGGCTAAAAGTGGTTGACTTAACACAACATAATTTAAACAACATATTGTGTTTACATTACTGTCGACCATAACTTTAGTACTACTGCTAATGCCAATACATTTCAATATACATTTTTGGTTTTATAACTACTGTTTGTGACATGTATGGATTTCCTTACAAATGGAAAGTTCAAGACAAGCAATAAAGAACATCAATCAGGTATTTTCCTACTACAGTACTACTTGATCTGGTAGCTACTTTGCTACATTTCTGCGTTTTTAAATGAGACTGGAATTCACAAAAACATTACACTGACTTGTTTTGAGGCTAGCTAAGGAAGTAGGTTATGGCTAAGGTCAGAGTTTAATGACTCTGGTTAAAGGATTGTCCTCCAAATGGTCCTGATGCTGGACTTTGTGGTATTATTAGCATTACCTGAAGCCTATCAGTTAGTATTTCCTGAAGTCTAAAAATAAGCTATGATTGCTAAAACGGGTCTGCTGTGTGTGAGCGAGGATTATAGGCTAGTGAGTTTATTGGTGTCCATGTCAGTAGTAGCAGCCGTGGTAATATAGGTCGGCCGGTCTAGCCTGTGAACTCAATCCTACACACAGACGGAAACGCTGATATATACACCAACGCACACAGACTCGGACTGACACACATTCAAAAAAGAGACAGACTGACATATATGCTAATGAGGACACTTGTAGAGCATTTTATGAGCACACAAACACACACTGACCACGTGCGGAGCCAGTCTGGCATACACACATAATAGCAATCCTCTTGTCCCTTCACGTCTTGAAATGTTGCTGTGTGTATTTCTAAATAGGCCAACAACCCGGTCTAGCCATTTCTTCTAGCACAGACAGTCTGAACATTAAATACTGGGCTGGCAGCACCAGTTAAAGTCACCTCAAAGACTGTTATAAAACAATTTTCAACTTGTTTGAGAGAAAGATTAATATTTATGTAACAGATTCCGGGGCTGTTTGAGTTTTCATAAAATTACAGGTGTATTTCATTCATTTCACTGTACTCGCATTTCCATTCATTTTATTGGGAAATAAAGATAAAGCTACAGAAAGGAAAGGCACAGAAGAATCAAGGCAACACATGACACCTGGAGGCTCACGGGTGATAGGCAAAATCAGCCACACAATAACAGATGAACATGGTCTAGACCACCCAGTTTGTATCAAGATGAAGACCAATGAGTCTGATAGACTCATAACCAAGATCTGTCTTCTCCAAGAATCAAAATGAGACAGGGGTAAAGACTGATCTCCTATGGTGTGTCAAGTGCTGGTAGAAAGAAGTGACAAGACCATAGGACACAGGTCATAATGTTTATAGGTTGCATGTTTTTGTTGTTTGTTTATAAGTAATTTGGTGATGATTTCCAATATTAAGTTAGTCATTGTTTCTAATATTGGAGAACAATTGGGGCCTTGGTGTGTGCTAGCCACCGGGGGTTTTCTGTTTGTTCTGCTTTTGTTTTTGGTTTTTATTGTTTTGTTTTTTGTAGTCACTGCATATTAAAAGGTTAGGTAGAGTAAGAAATGTATATATAACACATAGGCTAGAAGTTTGTGGAGTAGAGCAACAAGGTAGTTGTGGAAAGTTAAGAGTAGCTGCGGATCTTGTTTTGTGGAATTACTTTGTTATCAGCTCAATTGTGGAAACGTGGAATTCAATTAAATGTCCAGGGTTTGTCACTTTTGGACCACCGGACACGAGTTAGCCGGCGTCTACAATAGTAGGAAATCGTCTCTACGTGGAACAAACACGTGGATTAACATTCGGTTGGAAGGCGGATATGAACCAGCTATAGTGAAAAAAAAAAAAAACGACAGGCAAAGCCAACTCTTAATGCCGTGTACAATGCTCTGTAAAGTCGGATAAATGCTAAAAAGGCCAAATTAGGCCAACTGGCGGGAAAAAAGAACAACATTAAACTTTGTTTAATGGATGATGATTGCTGCTAATGAGACAAATGAGATAGTTCAACCAACTGTTGGATGAGTTTTGTGATATAAATATGTCAGTTAAAGAAGTAATCCACAAGCTTAAATCAGAAGAGGAAAGGAATAGTGATCAGCAAGGCTGGTTTGAGCCAAGTGCAAAGTCATTCAGAAAATTTGTGAAGATGTTGCTCGTTGGATAAAAGAGGCACATCATAGCCTAAAGGAAGCAAATAAGGCAAGTGAGGATGTAAGTCCTGAAGACAGTGTGTGTCTGTGGCCTTCTCCAGGAGATCCAAGAAATCCAAAACAGGTTCTGAGTGCTCGGCAACATCTTCAGCTTCATCGATACACCTTAGGGTTGAACTAGAAAGGGCAGCTTTGTTAGCTAAGGCTGAGGCATTAGGGCAAAAAAGACGCTGGGAACAAGAATTTAAGCTTAAGGCAGTAAAGGAAAAATTGGAACTAAATAGAGCAAGGAAAGAACAATTGGAGCTGAATACTGCTCTTGCTGCTGCTAATGCTCAACTTGAGATCTTGCAGAAATATGACAGCTACAGTATGTATGTGGTGTGGTGGCAGCAAGGGCAATTTCAAATCAAATCAGATACAGACAACAAATGCAAGGGATAACGTACCTTTTCCTGCTGTTACCACCAGCTCTAAAAAGAAAGGCCCTTCTAGTACCATCGCCTCCCCTAAGTCTTGTCTTTTTTTGCCACGATGATCATACATTTGACCACTGTAAAAAATAACTCCATAATTGGCTTCGTAAGGATACGAAGACTTCCTCAGGAAGGATGGTGATCAGCAGATTTGTGAACACCAAACTTAATGGGCCCGGGAACACCGAAAGCATTCATGCCATAGTTCCTGTCCGAGTAAAGGCAAAAAAAGTCAACAAAGTAATTACTTCTTATGCATTAAGCAGCACGTATGCAGCACAGCCACGTCTTCTCGATGAGCTGAATCTACATGGGAAAAAGTTTACCCTTCTTCTTAAAACCATGGGGGACAACCAGGTTGTGACTTGTGACGTGGTAACAGAGTTGGAGGTAGGGCACCTAGAAACAAAAAACTTCTTAGAGGTAAATGGAGTTTTTTCTCAGAGAGGTATTTTACTGAGTAAAGACAACATCCCACGACAAGAAGTTGTAGATAAGTGGCCACATGTTAAAGGAGTGCAAATACCTATCATTGGGGAAGAAATAGGACTGTTAATTGGAACTAATGTTGCAAAGGCAGTGGAACCAGAGGAGGTCATCCCTAGCGTCAACATCGGGCCTTATGCAGAACTACAGTCAGTGGGCCACTGAAAGAAGGAGGTTGCTGTATCTGTAGCCAAGCATAAATGCTGGTGTCTGTTAGACTGAACAAGACATTGTACTAGTAAAATAATATTCAGACTTTAATTAATGCAAGTGGATGGCCATGTACCTTATTATAGTCATGAAGTCTCAGCACACTGACATTTACAAATCCGCATTAAGACATAGCACGAATGTCTGCACTAAATTTCAGGACAAAGCAATATTTTTAGAGACTTTTCAATCAAAAGCCACAAACGTCTAACTTGGTGAAAGTGGAAAATTCATTGTCCATGGGAATTTGAGTGGGTCATTTTCGCGCTTATATGCCTTTGTTAGTGGACAATGGAGAGAGGAACAGGCTAGAGAAAAAATTGATATGACATGCAACAAAGATCTACCAGGATCAACACTCCCATCCCTAAAGATACGCTGCTGAGAGTTGCTATGCTAATTTAAATTTCTTTCTTTGCAGTTGCACTATGGAAAACATTGTTTAAGAAATTAATCATGATTAAAGCTTTCGGTGGGTCCTTTTGATAGAACAGATTTTTTTCATTTATTTGTCACTTACGGTGAAGCAGCTTCTGGGAATCAAGCTAAACTGTAACATCAATCCACCCAGGGCTTCAAACAGTGACACTGCATCAAAGCCTTTGGGGTCTTTATTTGTAGGTGGTACCCTTTTGCGTTGGCATGTGTCACACAGGGTTTGGCCTTCTCTGATTGATTGGAAGGGAAGCCTTGCTCAAAAGCCTTTAGAAGGAAATATGACACATGATGTGTTGTAACCTCTTTATTACAGTTACAAATAATCTACTCTTTGCTAACACAAGTGACAGATTTCATTAGAGAAAGAATTGCATCAAGGTACGAATCACTGCTGCAATTGTGTAAAATAAATTCATTCCACATTAACAGAAATATAACTCTTAATACAACAGTGATATAACAATGTTGTTCTGGTAGCAGTTTGAAGTACAGTTACAAAAACATGAGTAGAAAAAAAAAAATCTCCCTGTTCTTTGACTTATCCTCCGGTTTCAGGAGCATGTGTGTTCAGTCTCAAACAACAGAGCAGATCACGACACCAGGTCAAGTGGCCACTTAGTCAAAGAGTGTCTGACAGATCACGTGACAGTGTGTTAGCACAACAGAGACTGCACAGCTGTCTCAAACTGATCACTAAAGTCAAAAATGCTGATGTCCACTCTTTTAAAACAAAGCAATAGGTGAAACCGTTGATTTAACAAGAGACTGTCTTGTCTTTAGTCATGCAGCGCAGAATGCTGAAAATCCTGCCTTTCCTACTATAATTATACACACTGTTAAGTATGTTGGATGCCAACATCATCACACACAACATCACAACAGTCAAAATCTCACACATTCCTCTGGATTTTACTCTGTGTACATTAGATTTGTAAAATTCTGGTAAACGTCAAGAACTAAAACCCAGGCAGAGAGTAGCACTTATCCGACGGTTTATCAATCTTGGATTTTGAGAATGCTCCTCTTCTCCAGATCATTCATCTCTTTGAGAATCAAAGCCACATTATAACGGAGATCATGGAACTTAGACACTGGCACCTGGACAATGAGACAATAATTAATTTAACAGTGTAACACAGACATGTCTAAAAACAACTGCAAAGATGAGGTGCAGCTGAGATCTTAATGTTATCATACATTACCATGATGACATATAAATTAATATAGCAACAGGATAATGACTATTACTAAGAGGTTACTATTACTAAGAGAGAATCTCCAAGTTAACACACGTCCTCTCTGTGTGCATCTTATGTTTTGAAATGCACACATAGTTATGATATAGTGGCCCCGTCATAAGGTATACCTGTAAAATCTAATGCAATCCAATATAGCAGCTTTAACATGAATTCTACATTTACAAGATAAAATGTTCCCAGTTTTTAGGTCTACTGACAGTTTATACTGGTGTATACTCTAAACAAATAAATAAGGTTGGGATTTAATTCATATTTCATTAATGCTTGTTTTAAAGTTTGAGTTGGGTCGTGTTTGTGACTGCTCTAGTGAAGACACATCTATTATTAATTAGAGAGGACAGCTCAAAGAATAAGTAGCCATCTTTTCAGGCTGATTTCTGTGAAGATTTCGCTCATACTGCAAAACCCATGCAGAGGAGCACATTATAAGATGGAGATAAGGTCCAACAATAGAAGCTGCACAACGGATGTTGTTGCAACTAATCTTCTAATTCAGATGTAATCTGATTACATAATTGCTGCACTAGGTGAAGTCCTCCTTCCTGCCTCTGTCCACATTAGTAGTTCACTTTGTAGGAGTCTGATGCTCCCTGGTGAGCCAATGTCTTACTAATTTGTTGAAATATTTGACTCATTTGCTGTTGAATTTCTCACTTTGTGTGCTCACTATTTGTGTTTAGAGCTTCTTTAAATCACTCATCACTAATTGTTATTAGGTTGTATCAATAAGCAGCAATAATACAAGTTATGAATGATATGGCAATAAAATGTGGTTTCTTGCTTTGTTGGCTACACATTTGCTTTTTTACAGATGTCATTTAAGTACAATGATATGAACTTATTTTTCAAGAAAGATTCATTCATTGAGAGATTGGGCAGTTTTATATTATATATTCTGCTGTGCTAACCTTTATTTTTTGCATTGTAATAAATATGTTATGAAATAATGTGGGTAAGTGTAAGGAAGTAGAAGCTTGCACATTCTGCATAAAAAATAAACAATACTTTCAGAAACACAGCCACCAACATATTCTGGGTTACACTATATTCAATTTAACCACTGTCATCCTGCTATGTAACACCTGTAACAGACCTACTGTACATTAGGCCACTAGTTGGAAAACACAATGCAGTGCAGACCTAACACTGGGCATATGCATGAAATGACCATATCAACTTTTTGGGTGCTGAAAAATACCACAGACATTTATAATGCAAACTAATCTTTTCACTGCCCTGAATTTGCCTCAAATGATATACCTAATAGTTTATGAACATTTAGACATTTCCTAACCTGTATGCATAAACAAATTCTTATCTAAAATTTAAATGTATATTTACTCACTCTAATTTTAATAAACACGTCGATCCCTAAACGTATCTATTTCATTCACATGTTTCACACCTGTGTCTAGGTACAGAAAAGGAGAAATCAGATTTACTAGGCTGGTATTTATGATCTGGGTAAAGAAAAATCACTAATAGTATTATTAATATTATTATTATATAACTTATTTTGAATAAATAGGTTAATGTACCTCAAATCGGTGAAAACTCCCATCTGATAGTTTCATCTGCATCAGCACAGAAGGTTGCAGGGCTCTGGCTAAAGAGCTGGAAAAACAGGGGAGACACAGTGAGACACTGATTTGAAAGATAATCCTTCACCGTCATATTTTTAGACTTTCTTTTAATTTACTTTTCTTTCTTTTCAAATTTTCTTTAGGATGTGTCTGCTCTTACTGTTTTACCATAGTGATGATTACTACTCGTGCTAATGTCCCAGTTGTTCTTGGGACTAGACAGTTAACACCTCACACACCTTTTGCTGTGTATATTTACCAAACTGTGAAGTTAGTTGCATGGTTCACAAATTCTAACATACATGTAGTCCATGTAAAGGCTTTGCAGATACTGTGTTGCTGTGAAAGTAATTAGAGCCAGTATATTCTTCAAGGTACATGATTCCTTCTCTGCCACAGTATATTACCTTGTAGAAATGGCAACATCCACTCTCCATTTAAAGTCTTCTATTGTTGGCAGATGAGGATCCTTCTGGGAGGCTGCTGACTCTAGAGCTGCACGACTAAAAATACAAAGAAAGCCATGACACTGTGATACTGGCTTCTTTGTAAAAGGTACCTGGTTACTGTTCACAGCAGCACCACAGCTCAGAAATCGATAGACAAATCAGTGTCCTATAACAGATCATTATTGCTAGTGCTGTTTTGTGTTAACATAAAACAGTGTAAATTCAACAAGCCGCAAATTCAACAAGCCGTAAATTCAACATACCGATTTCCAAAAACAACACTTGCAAAATCTGTAATGAAGTCTTCCGGTATCCTAATTGATAGAAACAGAAAAACATGAATTATCTAAGGTTTAAACTGTGTTGTGTATAAGCAGGCATGATAATGAATCATGACCAAATGATGATCTATCCTTGCCTTTGTTCTCTGAGATCTTCTTTAAAGGCCTAAACAGGGACAGAAACAAATAATAGTATTTTTGTTTTGTCTCTTTATATCAGATTAAAAATGTTCACAGCAGCAGTTAGCATATCCTTGCTTGTCATGTGACTTGTCATAAAATGAAAAGCACAGGTTTTGCTACTGGCTATAGTTGATAAAAAGAAATACATTTTAACCATTAGGATTTACTTTTGCCAAAACATGTGTTAAGGAAATATGTCTGGGAATACAATGTGGACAATTTAGCTGCCGCAGTACTGATTAAAATGAAAATAAACAACTGTATGTTTCAACATGTAATTTCAACTGTGTACCTCTTGTTTGAGTGATGATGTGGGGATGCGGATGGCATCTGACAGCACTCTATACATTCCAGCTATGATGTGACTGAGCCTGTCCTGTGGGATTGTACTGCTCTCTGCTATGGACTTCATTACCTCTCTGCTGTCCTTCCCCTCCAGCACACTGACCACAGCTGGGCAAAGAACAATTCACAAGCGTATTTAACTTGCTGAAATAATGGTGTTCTTTTAATACCCGTTCAATTGCTTGATTGAACACAGCGTGAATAAGTAGGGGCACAAGGGACGTAAACATTCTCCAATGTTTTAGCTTATTTCACACTACTTGTGTATTCAATTCTCATAGTAAATGCTAAGGCACTAACCAATAACGTTAGCAAAGTTTTTAGTGGACTTAACTCTACATGGCAACATTTATCACTTCAAAATATTTCCTTTTAATAGACAGTAAGACCTGCATCGTCTCGCGGAGAATTAGTATTTATATATAGTTACCTTTCAGTATTTTTCTGAACATCTCTTGGTCCACATCCTTCAAGTTTTTCGACAAAGACTCGATATCTGGTGGTATCCTACCTCCCAAAAAGCTGGGGTCCTTTGCATGACTCAAAGACATGACTAACCATGCATCAATATACCATATGAAGAATAGAAAGAAAAGAAAGGAATAGCAAAAATTATAAATTTAAGCACAGACGTTGCGTTTTCTATGTTTATGTGACAACTTCCGTCTTGAAGTCACATGACACTGGCCTCGCTCCCGGGGAGTCTCGCGGTGACCGCTCTGATTATCGTCAGACGAGAGAGGATTTGCAAATGGAGGTGGCAGGAATGGTCTCTGTTTAAACGACAAAAGGTTGGTGTTTTAAGTCAGAAAAGTTTTTTCATTACAACTTAAACTGGTTTAGTAACCGTTAAAACGTATTGTTGCGGGAAATTATTAGTTATGTGTCTTCTTTCGGCTTGGTAAATGCTACGTGGACATTTGCTGAGTTAGCCACCAGCTGAGTATGTTAGCTTGTGTTGTTTTCACAGTTCGCATTTACTAGATACGATAACACTTGAAATAAAGTCTAACACTGAATATATTTATCGTAACGCTAGTTTTCCTTTTAACGATATATTTTCAACTGGCTTTCCATTTTCCCAACTAACGCTAGGTATGTTTATAGTATAGCATTTCAGTCTGTTCAGATAAACAAGCAATTAACGCTACGGGATGCTGAACGTGGCTGGCGTCTAATTTAAACAGTTGACATCAACACCGCAAGATTGTTATTTAACATCCTTAGTGGGTAAAATACACCATTATCGGAAAGTTGCGTAACTAGTTTTGCCCACTACAGTTACCACTAATAACCGTACTAGCACAGTACTAGATTATGTAAATGTGAAGTGGGCCCACTTGACTGTTATTACAACTTGTTCATAATTAGATGGAGGTTTTGCTTATGTAAGTTACCGTTTGAGAGGTTCTTTTTTTTAACCTTATTTCAAAATGGGTAAACACAGTGAAAATACTGGAACAGCTATTTACAAAGCAAGTCCAGTGAAATGATGATCAAATTGAACTGAAAACCTGTTAACAGATTTGCCCTTTTTATATGTGCCATGTAGTTAAAAACTAAACACCAAAAGCGATAGATTTGGATTTTCTAAATGTAAAGTTTACTCAAAATTAAGCAACTGAGTTATTCAGGAATTAGTCAGTCTCACACAATATCACATCATGTGTTCATCATTATTATTGAGCAAGTGCAGGCATTATTTTTATTTTGCTTAAATATTTCTGACATTTTGAAAGTAAAAAAAACATCTCTAATATCTTTTACATATATATCCACAATACATTAACTAAATCTTTAAGAGGTTTGCCCATCAGATGTGATTATGCCATAATTATTGATGGTCTGTTGTGTGTTTAAAGATGCACTTTTAATTGTGTTTTTATCTTTGCCTCTGTTTCTTTATTAGGGTACCATCACCATGTCTGATTCTCTGTATGAGAAGTTTTTGGCCCCAGAGGAGCCATTCCCTCTCCTCTCCCAAAGGGCCAATCTCAGTGATGTGGGGAACCTAGATGTGAGTGACTTTGGCTGTCATCTCTCATCTTGTCACAGAACAGATCCTCTACACCGCTTCCACAGTAACAGGCAAGTAGAGTTTGTGTACTAATATGTTCACACACGTGTAACTCACTTTTAGAATCCATGTGAAGTAAGGCTGAAGAGTATAGGAAAATATTATTTTTTTAAAGTCCCTCTAATCAGATCCTTATTTATTTTACAGTTCTGTTCTTAAGTCAGTCTGAATGTTATTGTTTTTACTATAAGTATGTCAGTATTCTGAGCAGACTGTTTAGAGAACTTGCACTGTGATGTTGGTACATACATTTTGCAGCGGCTGTTCATAAAAAGGCAGGAACATCATCATACCCCTTACCACAAAGAGAAAAGTTATTGTCTGTGGAAAGTTTTACATTATTATGTACTGTTTCATTAGAATATGTCAAAGAGCAGTGTTGTTCTCTTGTTTTGAAGGCCTAGAAACACCTAGGTCTTAATGCTGTATCCTCAGAGCGTTGATGCATTACATGCAATGACTCCTATGTTTATATAATTTTTTTAATCCCTTCTTGGGCTCAATTTTGTTGACATTTGGATTATGTTTTGCAGAGATTTGGTTGTTTGAAAAGCTTTTAAATAATTGGAAATGTGTGTCCTTATATTTTTTAGTCCCAGGAATATGATGAAATGAAAATGCAATCTCCAGAAATTAGCTATATGACCAACTTTGAAATCCACTGTTCTCCCCAGGTGGAACCTTACTTCCTGTGGCACCAGTGTTGCCAGCTCAGAGTGTAGTGAGGAGCTCTTTTCTTCTGTGTCTGTGGGGGATCAGGATGACTGTTACTCCCTTCTGGATGACCAAGAACTAACATCGCTGGACTTGTTTCCTGAGGGTAGTGTCTGTAGTGACGTCTCCTCCTCTATCAGCACCTATTGGGACTGGTCTGACAGCGAGTTTGAGTGGCAGGTTGGTATTTAACTGTTGTTTTGGTTTAATTATTAAAGTAATTAATAAATTAAAACTGCATCTGGAATTCAGTCAGTCTTCCTTTGTTGTATCACCATATGTCATTGTTGATCTGGTGTTACTGCTGTCCCCATAGTTGCCAGGAAGTGACATTGCTAGCGGCAGTGACGTCCTCTCTGACATCATCCCAAGTGTGCCAAGTTCACCCTGCTTGTTTTCCAAGAGGAAGCCAAAGCCCCACCCTCATCGTAACCTGGATGAACTACCTTGGAGTGCCATGACAAACGATGAACAAGTAAACCAAGCTTTTCTATGCTGTCGCAGAGTGCTCACTATTAACTACAATAAAGCAGATAATTTCAGTCCAGCCATTAGGTTATGTTTTTTGCAGTTTATTTATTACTAAGATAGCATAATCAACAGTCAATGCTACTTGGAGAAAAAGCAGCAATACTAAAATCTTGTACACTGTGACCTCCAGGTGGAGTACATTGAGTACCTGAGTAGAAAGGTCAGCACAGAGATGGGCCTGAGAGAGCAACTGGACATCATCAAGATCATTGACCCATGCGCTCAGATTTCTCCAACTGATAGTGAGTTCATCATTGAGCTCAACTGCCTCACTGATGAAAAACTCAAACAGGTGGGTACTAAGATTTCTTTTCAACACAGTTGAAAGTTTTCTTTCACACAACCTAGTAGTTCCAGCAAATGTTTATTGCCACTTTCAGGGTACACCTAAAATGTGTACTAGTACTAGGGGAAGCACTAATGCTTCCTGTGAAAGGTTTCACCACATCTCAGATCTTGAAGTTAGTTTATTTTTTCTTTTATGTTTAACTGCACAAAAATGTTTGAGGAAATGTAGGTGAACTTTGATATCTTAATTGGATACTTTATTCCGATGTTGGAACTGGCTTGAACATTGTTGTGTATTTGTGAGAAGTGCTTGCTGCTTAAGCATCACTAAGTAAACAAGGATAAACAAGACAGAGTGTTATTGTGCATGTGAAAACATGTGACCTGTGTAATGTCATCAGGTTCGTAACTACATCAGGGAGCACAGCCCCAGGCAGCGGGCCAGTAGCACCAGGGAAGGATGGAAGAGAAGCAGCCACAGCAGTGCTAGTACTGGTGGTGTCAGTGGAGCCAGCAGCAGCAATGCCAGCATGGTCAGCTCTGCAAGCTCGTCCACTGGTTCCACAGCGTCCAACTCTGTAGCAGGTAAGTTGCAACGTGCTTGCCAACGGTTAACTTAATTTAACAGTTTAAGTATTGATTAAATAATTTACAATGTTTAGTTATATTTTCAGCAAAGATTCAGTTGTTTATAGTTCTTCCTGAGAGTATTAGTGTGCATTGTGTATTTTGTGCTGTATTGCAGGTGGTACAGCCTCAGCCTGTAGTGGCAGCAGTGTCGCTAACATTAGCAGAGCCCACAGCGACGGCAACCTTTCTAGTGCTGCGGAACGTATACGAGACTCTAAAGTAAGAATCCATATGTTTGCGAGTATGCGTCTCAAAAATGAGACATAATCCCACCACCATTGTACAATGTATGCTGGACATTACATCTTTCTGTGTTTTGCTTGTTGGTATCACATTCTTGTGAACATTAAAACATAGTTAGAACATTGTAGCAAAGAAATGCTTGCTGACAAACTACTTGTACGCAGATAAAGATACCTGTGCAGCTTTTTCAAACTCTTTCTTTTAACTCACTCTATCACAGCACGTGGGACAGATTGTCTCAACATCTTGGTTCGAACATAGTTACTCCTGACGTCTCTTTCCTCTCCTAACGTAGAAACGATCAAAGCAGCGCAAACTTCAGCAGAAAGCCCTCCGGAAGCGGCAGCTTAAAGAGCAGCGACAAGCTCGCAAGGAGCGTCTGAGCGGACTGTTTCTAAACGAGGAGGTGCTGTCGCTGAGAGTGACAGAGGAGGATGACCACAGCGATGACCTGGACATACTGATGTGACACCAGTGAATTAATCAGTGCTCCCTCTATGTCTGCTCTCCTGCCACCTCACCAGTACTATAGAGCGTAGAGACCATGCTTATCCAGATTGCTGCATGCATCAGCTTAGAATAGCCCAACTCACTCATAATGTATTTCGTAAAGTCTGGCAATAACAGCTTCTTGTTGCCTCTAGCATAGTTGCTTTTGCTACTATTGCTTAAACTCCTAGCGACTGCAGACACTGCTAACTAAGCTAAAGTAATAATGCTAAAATGCTGCTAGTGCTTTGATTAGATACTGACTTCAGACTATCCTAGCAAGTACTAATATTGAAACAGCTTAGAAGCTTGCAGAAACTACACCACTACTGACAGGTAGTTCAGCTTTATACTGCTAATGAGGATTGCATATAAATCCTGTAACAGCCTATTTCCATTGCTACTAATACAGCCACCACTGGCAGAAGGACAGATCAGACAAAAGAACAGAGTTTGACAATGTTACATAGATGCTTCTCTGCTATGACCAGTTGATGGTAATAGGTTTTCTTTTTCAGGAGAAACTGTTCGGGCTGGGTGCATTCCAGCTAATCTGGTATATTACCCATCTGCATGGAAATGCACACATATCCTACAGGGCTGTTAAACCTGCACTGGCCAAACTCTGTTTGCCTGTACATCTAGTTTCATCTACTGCAGGTTAGGTTACAGCAGCAAAGGTGCACAGCTAACAGAAGTGGAGAAGATTGGTTTAACCAGGTTTAACGTGACAGCAGATTTACTGGTAATATGGCGTGTCTGCGCAGCCTGACACACAAACCCAAGATTGAAACATCACACTGATTGATAAGCAGTAGCTCTGAAGTAGAAAGAAGCTGGTCTGTCTTTCTCTCTGGAGTGTTGTGGTCCCATTCCACTTAAGGCTTAGAGGGAGCACTGAAAAACTGCATGTTTAAATTGTCACCAACACTGAGTCCCAGAGGGGTCCAGTTAACTAACAGCTTAATTGTTTGCATACACCTGTTAAATAACTTCTATGTTGTAAATAATGATAAACAGCATATTTACTGGCTATTGCTTTCACAATTTCATTGGCGATAAAGGTTTTTTCTTTGTATATATTATGAAAAAGTAGTAATTGATTATGACAGCTGTAAAATGCTGTAAATTGCCACTGCTTCTTCTAAAAAGGACTTTGATTCATCTAGTTGTGTTTTATAAGTTCTTCAATTTGGTTTTTGATCATTTAAATTTACCAAGTCACCTTTAGTTTTTTGACACTCCTGCTGTAATTCTGCCTAAGACTGACTCAAGCACATCTAAAATAGCCCATCATTCACTTGTGTGTACATTACTGAAACAGTTGATCACCATAATAAGGTTAAAGCATTTGAGAATTGGTAAAGTCTTAAATGACAATTTACAGATTTGTGTCTGGACATGTACTGTATGGTTGATTGGTTGGTCAGTTTCTCAACCATATGGATTCAACATTTAACTGTTACATCAGCTCAGTTAGCTGTTATAGTATTTAAAATCTTCAACAAAGTGATTTATTTATTGCCATAGTTGCTAGAAGTAGCCACATGAAGTATGTGTCTATTTTTCTTTCCTGTTTACCTTATAAGAAACACTTACTCACGGAGCTTCTCTGTGGTCACTTGAATCACTGCAGCCTGCTATACTTTCTCATACTTTATGTACTGTGCTTCTTGTCTGTCTCATGTAAAAAGTTATTAATTAGAGTAAGTATGCTAAAAGCAGCTTCATGTATTCAGTAAAACTCTATTTTGAAAAGTATGAATTTTGAGAAAAAAAATCAACAAAAGTCACAGTGAGATGCAACAAAGTTATTTGTGTTTATAAGGTATCGTGTAACTGCAGAGGTTGAATGATGTTAACAGAATATGTGTGGTACAAAAAGGTTTTGGTATTAACTAAACATTTTAGTTGTGCTTGTTTTTAATTATGTCAGTACTTTAGACTAGACCGCCGTTTATTTAAAACAACACTTTATCATCGGATACAATAGGCTACTTTTTTCCAATATATTATTATATACCTCTACAGAGCAAGTATCAACATGTTCATGCAGCAGGGGAGTTCTCTTATTGATTTGGATACAATGTAAACTTGACAAATAAACATATGTTGTTGCATCCTGTCATTCTGGCTAATTGCATTTTCTTCAAGTGTGGATGTCTTGTCACATATAAAACCACAAGATTGCATCAAAGATTGTGAAGCTCTTGTGAATCTGGGGACCTAAGACATTTTTATGGTTTTTGCTGCAGTGTGATAACCAGTATTAAATTATTTATTTTGTTCCCCGTGGCTAATTCCGTGTAGATGTCAATTTATTCATAATTTGCACCCAAATTAGAATATGTAACTAAATTCCCTTTTAGCAAGCAAAACAAGTGTCATGGAATCACTGTTATTATCTCCTTCCACTTTAGTCCTGCAGAAATGAAAAACCCCAAGTGAAAAGCACACCTATGCATATTTGCCCTTTTCATTTTTGTCTTTTCTGGCCCAAGGAAGAATCTTTCCACCTGAATGAATAAAACTCTTAGGTCGCTTGTTCCTGCACTGAGTGTGAATCCAGTGTGTTTCTGCCCCACAGCTATATTGATGTAACCCCCCAAACTTCTGAACACTTCGTACACACTACTCTTGAAGAAACTGTTAAAAAGGGGAGATGCATCTTTAGCTTGATCTCCACTCTCACTCTGAACCTGTGTTTAATATGTGCACCTGTTTCCCATGATTCTGAGAAGGCTGGTTTCCATGCTGCTTCACTTTCATGACTCATGATCCTACTATCAGTGTTACTGAAAGTCAGTATTATTGAAAATCATTACCGAAAATCATTATTGAAAGGACTGAAATGCCTACATGTGAAAGTGTGGGTTTATTTTGCACATGTTAGACTGTATTTGATACATCTTCTTTGACCAGTATTGCCAGTGAATCAGAAACCTGAGCTGAATAATAATAATTAGAAAAAGCATTTCCAAAAAAGAAAATGCACTGCGAATGCTTTGGTGCTAACAGGACTTTGTTAAAAAAGAAAGGATGAACTGTTTTTGCTGAAACAGCTGACAGGAAATGTTCTTATACTGGTTATGCAAAGTTCAAAGGCAGTTAGCCTTAAATACTTCAAATATAAAAACGTCAAAGGCAATTATGTGATGTCATTGATTGTATCAACAACGTCATCAAACCAATAATTTTTAAAATTATACAAATCTTACAAAACTATATAAAAAAGCCGTATAAAACATGATGTCCTTTATAAGCTGAAGGTTATTGTGAACGGTGTTTCTAGCCAAAAGTATGCTCCAGCATTCACAGTAATGATAACGTCAACAATAATAATATTAATTATTATAATTTCTTTTTCAGTTAAGATTGATGTATTAAACATCTAAAAAGTTTTAGTTATATTAGTTTAACCTTAATTTAAAAAGCAAACCTAAAAACCAAATCACCTTGACATATTTTGTTGGAAAATCTGGTTACGTGTTTAGTTTGCGGAAATTGGAGTGGACAACACCGGAAACCGAAAATACGAAGAAGAAGAACACGGATATGACGTTTAAGTGTTTACAATACCTTGGTGTGTCGTATCTTAAAACAACCGGACAACTCAAGAGTCCACAAATTTCTCTTTCTATTCATATATTTATATTGGGATATTTATGAAGTTTGTTCGTAGTTGCCGTATACTTTAATGGGTGCTCACGGGCTTTTGGGGAACGAGCCCGAGTCTATAGACTACTCGGTGCACGAAGCCTGGAATGAGGCCACCAATGTGTACCTGCTGGTTATCCTGGTCAGCTTCGGCCTGCTGATGTACGCCAGGAGGTAAGGACAAGTTTCTATTGTCTAACTATCTAGATGATGCGATACGATACACGCTGTGGTTTAGTCAAATTTCTCAAAAAAAAAATAATGCGCATCTCATTTTTTGCTTCGTTACAGCCATGTTGTTTCTCATATAACACGACCCGTTTTAAAATCTCCGGTGTCGACTCCGAAAAAGTGTATTACAACTTATTATTAGGTTTAACGATTATGTCCTTCATCAGCAAAAATGTCTTATTTTTTATGATGTTATAATGCA
Source organism: Channa argus (assembly GCF_033026475.1). NCBI lineage: Eukaryota > Metazoa > Chordata > Actinopteri > Anabantiformes > Channidae > Channa > Channa argus. The sequence goes on from NC_090206.1 coordinate 6,656,021, forward strand.
AAGAACTATTAGGTCGCTCACATTTTTATTGTGTCTGTTTACTTGACTGTAATTTAGAAACAAGAGGAGGATCCTGCGCATCTTTACTCTACCTCCCACCGTCGGCAGCAGCCCGGAGCCCAGTTTCTATGACAGCCTGCAGAAGGTCCGTCTGCGACAGCAGCTCGAAATGTACTCGCTGGGTGAGTATCACTGCAGACCTACTTAAAACAAGACAGGATCTACCATGGTAATGATGGAGCCTTAGCGGTTTCTATTGGGTCTTAAAGGACAGAGTCCCCATTTCGTCATCTCAACGTCAGTATGACGAACACATTTGATGTAATTCCAAAACTTTTCTGTCTTTCAGCCAGGAAGTATGATCAGCAGCAGGGCCAGAGTGACAGTGTGCAACTTTCCATGGAATGAGAGCAGGACACTTGAGTGTTTCTGCAACAGTCTGTCTGCCCTCATTCATCTTCATATACCTTCTGTTGTTTCTTCTTTGCTTGGGCACATGGAGCAGATTGAGCTGGGTCATGGAAGAAAAGCCAAAAGGTTTTGGGGAGTTTGGGAACTTGGCAACTTAACCTGAGGTGACTGAGAAACCTGTGAATATCAAGGAGGAACTTTCACTACAGTACAATTCAGAAAAACACTATCACTATCAATTTCTTTACCCATTTAAGATACAGTATGTTTTTTACTTGTTTGTTGGATATTTGCGAGATATTTTTTGTCATTTATGTTTAGTGCAATTCTGATTTTGTAATATGAAATAAATGCAAATAAACCTGATGTGATATATTTGCTTAGTCCAAAAATAGTCAATTCATCCCAAATACCAAAGATTCTCACTGACTTCAAGTAATACCCAGCACAACATGGTGCACAGCGGATAGATATGAACATCCTCCGTAGCATCTGCATCTTGACATTGTTATTATGAGCCTATAGCATTTAGCTTAAAGCACCATTGTGCCCAAAAATGAAAAGCCACTTACATTAGATACATAAAGTGAATTTGTAATTTTGGTAAACTAAGCTTTTAGGCAAAACATTCCTGTTTCTTCTTCAGGAAATCAACATGTGTTACTCCTTTCATAGTGCTAAAACATGCTCTCAAAGATCAGCAACCAGGGAGCAGGCTTTATTTATATCATATCATTCAGTAAACTGCGCAGTTTGTCAGGGAACAGTCACACAGGGCCAGCAGGTCCCTTTGTTTAACAGTCCCAACAGTCTGAAAAGGAAACGCATCCACCGATGACAGCAGCAGGATCTCAAGCACATAGGTAATGAGTTGATCGAGGAAACACCAGAGTTATTGTCAGTACAGTAAAACTGAGGCCAGCTGAGGAAAATGTTTCAAATCCAGCGTAAACACATCAAAAACACAAATCATGCCCTTGCTGATATTAGCGAGAGGATTTTTGTCTACAGTGCTAAGCATTCAAACTGCATTTCTTCATGAGTCAGCCATCAGTTAAAAATGGATAATTGGCAGTATTTACAGTAATCAAGAACCGATGGACTAACATCAAGTCGTTTCACTACTAACAAGCATTAAGAGCTGGTGGCATCAGCAGTGTAAACAAGGCAGTGGTGTATACACCTCTTTGGAAACGTCATTTCTTGCATAATGCTGTTAAAGCCGGACACCTATAATTTCAGGGAAACTATACAAAAACAAACAAGACAAAACAAATTCCCACCTGCCTCAAATTGTAAGAAAATTGAGTATAAAAATAATATGTTTTAAAACTGAATGTAAAAATGCAATTATATACAGAAAAAGTCAGCCATTCAGGAAACAGCAATAAAGTAAACTGACAAAATCACACTGTACGGAAAACTCATATTTGCTTAAGTATAGTTTAGTTCAAGTGGCAAGAGCAAGCAAAGTTACCCATCTACAATACAACATGCTTTACTGAACAGCAATCCCTCAGTGTCGGCCACGAGGACAGACGTCCACATCGTCGACAGAGAGTGTGTTGGCGTACTGTGACCCCCAGTCTCTGAGGAAGAGCTCCTCTGCTTGGCTCTGCAGAGTCTGCTGGCCTTTTCGGACTTCTGAGCCCGTTTGGTTCACAACCAAGCCCACACCAGCAGTTTGAGTGAAGTAATTCTCTGACCAGTTGGACGTCCCTTCAGACACAAAGGCTCATGTTAGTTAGAGAGTCAAAAGACACTGACTAGAAGATTGCTAATAAATAGGAAAAAGCCTCCTACAGCAAACTATAAAATGTTGGTCAAATTGAAAGTAAAATCTATATTTAATATTTTGATCCTTATGTAAAAGTAATTATACAACAACATTTAAACAAATATGTGTAAAAGTCCTGCATTATTGTAAAGAAATCCATTATATTTACTACTTTATATGTTGAAGGATTTGTATCGTTGCAGTTTCTGGTTAAAGTATTGCTGGTAAATACTTTGTACATTACTTTTACAGCATCATCCACCATTTTATAAAGACCAGTGCTATATAATATTTCAACTTACTTCATCATTAAATAATGTTTCAAGGACTTATTGTATGACTAATAGTAGAATCACCTTCTTGCTTTTGCCAACCAGTCAAGTTGCAGTTTACATGCCTGCCTGTCCAGACTCATTCTAATCAGTTCAACAATGAGTCCAAGTGGACTTTAGTGCCAGATGTAAAGAACTTCTTTGAGCTATTGCCTTAAAAACAATAGGATAGATGTAAGGTCATAGTGATGTTGACCTTTTTGATATCAGATATCATGTTCACAAGGACAGACAGAAGTATGGACAACCTGAAAACAGTGCTTCTGTGACATATAGGCACAATGACACATAAAAAAGTACGTTGATTATGTTTGTCAGTAAATGTACATAGTTACATTTCACATTCTAGATAGTCACAGTGAATATTAATGATTGATAGGTTGGACCAGTTCTGAAAAACACAGTCAGCAGTGATAACATACCTATATAGACCACTCTGTCTGTAACCATGAACTTGGCGTGATTGACTCGTGCAAAGGGGATTTTCTCCTGCTCTGCTGTAGAAGGAACCGTAAAGAACTTCTGCATAGAAAAAAAACAACAACAAAAACACAGGATTCAGATACCATCCACCATGTTTTAGACATTAATAATCCTTCAAAACATACCACGTCAATGTCACATTTCAGTGGAGGCCTGCTGAGCACCAGCAGAGACTGCAGGAAGGTGAACATAGAGGCAGGAGAGTGCTTCCAGCAGCTGACCATCAGTCTGACCTGCACACCTCTGGTGCAGCCTGCAGCACGGAGGGCTGAGTCAATGGGGGGCCAGAACCTGGCACCAGGAGACCAGAGCAGTTAGGGCACTTTACAAAGAGTCATCTTCTCAAAAGATAGCTTCATATTATCAACATTAGAATGTGGATACAGAGAAGGACACTTTTTCACTTTATTTATATATGGTAATGTTTAGCATAATATAATGTGTGAGATGTTGTCTAAAACTTTTTTAAAACAGTAAAACTGAATTAGACTTTAGCTTCTATTCCAGTTTGGCAAGTTCTCAGTATTTTAATAAAAAGCCTTTAGTCAGCAGATTAACTTCATTCAATTATGAAATACCTTTTGACTTCATATGTAATGTCGGACTGTAAGACAGCAGAATGAATCTAATCACATGCAGTATAAGTGTGTACCTGAGTGGTTCTGTAAACTCAGACAGAGGAAGGTAGTCCATGACAGAGATGTAGACAAATCTCTGGGCGTCATTTATAACAGACAGAATGGTGACGAGGTCATCAGAGCGCCCACGGGTTGAGAGCTGTGGAGGGGCACTCTGCAAAAAAACGGTGGGAGAACTAGTACTGAGAATCATGGGAATCACATCTCTTATGGCTCTTGTCTCTTCTGACATGTTGTCAGTATTCTTATTTAAGAATGACAGAATAAATCTGCCATCATCATATAGAAAGCTGACCATGGTAAAACCCCTTCTTCTCCTTTGGGCTGTTCCCTTTCAGGGGTCGTTCTCTTTCATTTTCCTCATTCATCAACTCTTTAAAGTTCTCCTTCCATCTTCCTATCACACTCCTGGCACCTGGCACCATTTCCATCTCCCTGTACTCCTGTCTACTCTCTTCGGTCCTCTTAGTGTCCCTCTCTTTCACGATGAAACACCAAGTACCCTCCTACCTGTTTCCCTGATCACATTAGCTGTAGTGGTCCAGTCATCTGAAAGCACCTCCTGACCACCCAGAGTCCGTCTCAGCTCCTCCCTGAAAACTACACATCATTCTTGCTTTTTCAATTCACCACTTCGTCCTCTGCTCTGCCTTACTCCTCTTCATCTTTCTCACCACCAGAGTCATTTTACACACCACCATCCTGTGTTGTCTGGCTACACTCTCCCCTACAAATACTTTGCAGTCACTGATCTCGTAACTGTGGCGCCGGTGGTAGAACGGTCGTCCAGTGTGTCCTTGAGCAAGACACTGAACCCCAATGGTGAGTGTTGAGTGTGTGTGTGATTGTGAGTGTGAATGGGTGAATAAGAAGCAGTGTAAAGCGCTCTGAGTGCCAATAGGGAGAAAAGCGCTATATAAGTGCAGAACATTTACCATTTCATATCACAACATCGGCATAAGATGTAGTCAACCTGAGTGTTTCTACATCCATTCTTGGAGGTCACACTACGTTCCTGCCTCTTCTGGAAGAGAGTGTTCACTACAGCCATTTCCATCCTCTTTGCACAGTCTACCACCATCTGTCCTTCTGTGTTCCTGTCCTGAAGACCAAACCTGCCCATCACAGTCTCATCACCTCTGATCCCTTCACGTACATGTCCAATGAAATCTGCACCACTCACCACTCTCTCACCTGCTTTGCTCTGCATCACTTCACTGCATCACTTGTGGGGCACAACCACTAACATCCTCACAAACATCATGACTTCAATTTCCAGATTCAGACTCATCACCCTGTCTTATAATCTTTTTACCTCATTGCTCACAAACTCCTTTAAAAACTTATCAAAAAACAAACAGAAAGAATTGTTACATAGTTTAGAGTCATGCTGAACTTACAGACAGGTAGACTTGGGCAGGCACTCCATTAAACTTCAGGTGCAGTGGGCTCTGGGAGCTGGACAAGGCAGAGAGGCGAGCGGGCCAGTACGGAGGCAGGGAAGCATTGTTCAAGACACCGATGCTCCAGTACACCCCAAATATCCGATATGCATCCTGAGCCAGGCAGCTGCAGTCTTCCACAGACAGACCCACCTCCTTCACCTTGGTTTAAAAAGACCACGCTTTTGTATGCACACAGTGGGGGTTTTATTCCAGAAAGCAGATTTAATAAATTATCAGGTGAATCTACCTTTACCTACTAAAACAGTACAGTGGAGCTGATGCAAAACATCACAGAGGAGCTGCACTCTTAAGTCATGCCCCTAATTATGAAGATACACGTGAAAAGTACATTTTCCGTTTAGAATAATGTTGTAAATAATACCTTTTTAGAACTTTTATAATGCAGAAATCAATATGTGCTTTAAGACTTACCACTAACAACCGATACTTTTAAATAAATCTAGTGGATCAGAACATTTAGATCAGATTTCCTCAGATCAGGTAAAACACTATCAGCTATTTTATGCTTCTTTAATAGAATTAGTTATGAGTTAACGTAATTAGCTAAAATAAATCCATTAAACGGGATGAACTAAAACATGTGGTCAACATGTTTTTTATTGCCTCACATACTCTGAATCGGCATTTCCTTGAGCTTTATCATAATTTTTCAGTTTTAATTGATTTCCCTTAATCTGTTTAATACTTTGTAAATACATCTCAAGTATTTGTTTTTATTTTGTTTTATCCTTTTATTCCTGTAAAACACTTTTTAATTTCGTTTTAATAACTGCCCAATAAATAAAATGTGTTATGATATTACTTATTATAAAATGATGGTGGTATATTCTAAAAAGTAAATGATTTTCTGGTGTACCAGTTCTAATATAAATACATTTATTTCTTGTTTTACCTGGCTTAGCGAGCGCCAGTCCATGTTGGCACTACCCAGGTAAAAGTGCTTTTGATCCACAACCCACAGTTTGGTGTGGATGATGCCTCCAGTTACAGCCTTCAGGTCTACCTCTCTGACTTCTGCACCTGATAAACATGTAATGAGATTAACACACACACACATACAGCTAGTTCTTTAGCTTAGTTTGAAAGTCCTGGCAGTAAGGTCGACAGGGTGAATCTGTGAAGTTACCTGTTGCAGACAGTTCTGCTGTGTCTTGGGTTGAGGTCTGGGGAGCATTGACAGCCACCTGAAGATTTATGCCTCTAGATTCAAGTTGTTTTAGTTGCTCAAAAACTTGTCTTCCCTGCACAACACACATCACAGGAGTTAAACAAAGAAGGATTCAGGAAAATTACGAGATTGGGGCATGACACTGAACTAACCTGAGAGTCAAAGGAGTCAGCAAACTCCAAATCGCTGCCCCGTAGTGTGAAGTAGAAAGCAGCGATGTGGACGGAGCTGTTGGCCTTGCCTAACAGATGCAGCCAGCTGTTGGCGATGCTCTGTCTGGATGAGGGAGAAGACTGGTAGAGACCCGCAGGGATGCTCTCCACCAGATTTACTCTGAATGAGCAGAGAAAAACTTTGACATTTGGCTTTGTTTGGAGTTCTGATTAGACCACAAATGATTATGTTTGTCACAGCTGACCATGCCAACGAACAAAATGGGACAACTTGTTGAAAATTCCTTACCGACAATCAGTGCTACAAGGCTCTTGTACTAAGCCAAAGCCCTCCAGCCAGTGCAGTTCAAGCTGAGCCATGAGCTGAGCTACAGACATGGGAATTCCGTAGTGCCAAATATGCTGACTTAACCCTCCCAGAAGCAACAAGGTGGTGGGCAGGATGAAGAAGAGGACAAAACTACAGTGTCCTGAGCTCTACAAAATGAATGGAAAGCTGGATTAAAATAAGCTGAGAACTTTAAAAAGAGTTCAGGGGATGGGTTAAGATTCTGTTTCATACCAAGGCGGTTGCTGCAGGGTGTGGTGACATTCCTCAGTATATGAGCAGTTCAGTAGGCAACACCAAGATGACAGTGTGACAGTATGAGCTCAGTGGAATTATCTAGCATATACAGAAAATGTACTTACCTTAGTTGCCTCGCTTGATCGTGCTTTAGCAGACCTGTTTGCTGCATGAGACGGGGTGTCATCCATACTACCTCCTTCCTTTATAGGGTGTGAGGACTCTAACTTGCTTATTTGTGATTGAGGATTGACGTCCACCTGCCCTGAATCATGACGCTCAGACTTTTCATCTGCTGAATCCTCCTCACATTCAGATTCTGATGACGATCTGCTTTCCTTTAAGCCAAGCGTGCTCCCCTGCTCCGTCGCCCACGGTGGTTCTTCGTCCATTATTTCATCAACGTGGCTGACCTCTGTTGTGCAGGTGGGGTCTTTAGACTCTGACTTGTCAGTATCACCAGAGACACTGAAGGGAATCCTGCTTGCGATATCATCTTCATACTTCTCTGTGGTTCCTTCCTTTGGCTTGTGGCTGAGGGGGCCCAGGTGTGAAATCTGACTTACAGAGGTGACATCTGTTATATCAGCTTCTACTTCTGAGGTTTTGTTGTTTTCTTGCTCTGGTAAATGTTGCTCTGAGCCCTGCTCTGGTCTGAGGGCAGGCCTGGGACTTGCAGTCATAAGCTGCTCCGACCCAGACAAAGTCCAGCTCTTGGGTGCAGTACTTAGGGAGCTATAAGCTGCAGTAGGAGCTTGTTCCACGCTGCTGAAATGAGAGGGAGCTTCCAAACTGACTCTGGGGGATCGGATTGATGGCAGGGTAAGTGCTGTTTCTCTGCCATCAGGTGGTTTGGCCTTCGAAGCCTCCACACTTCCAGTTCCAGCTTTATGAAGAGGCTGAGCTCCATGGACAGGAGTATCTTTTTTGAGAACAGGCAGCTCTGTGCTCTGACTGGCATTGGTTGGTCGTTTATGGAAAGTAGGGATGCGGGACACCGGTTTCCCACCTTTTCGGTTCAACTCTTCTCTTTCCTCAAGCTCTTTAGCTGCAGCCCTGTCTTCAGGACTGAGACGGTCCAGCACAACACTACAATGCTTCAGTTCCTAAGGGGGACAGAACTTCATTAGAAATAAAAAACAAACTTCTGCATTGATAAATAGGTCTTAGCATATGTTTATATTTGTATTAACCAATGAATAACTGAGACAATAATCCCAGTTACACATAATACCCTAAATACCTTTAAAAAAACAACTGCTAAACATCAACAACATCAACTGTCCTCTAGTCCTTTGTACCCTGTATTGTATTGAGTGAACACTATGGAATTGAATATCATCTTCAAAGGCTTTTTTCACATTGCAGTACCAAAAAGCAGACACACCTTTTTAAACAAGTTCCTCTGACTGGTACACCTGTGCACGGCTACTGCAGACTGTAAATCATTTTTTGATTGATGCAAGCATTTGTAAAAAAATAGAAATAAAATATACTGTAATAAAGGCTGCCATCTTACTTAATTTCCAAATAGGGTTTTAAGCATCACAGCTCAATGGGACACTTAAGCACAACACAATTACTGTTAATGTTATTAGTACCACCTGTGATTTTTTCTCAAATATTGTAACATATGTTAAAATGTCTGCTCTCAAAGGGACTCAATAACCTCAACAGATTTTGAATGCAAATTTTGACATCAAACAATAAAAATATTTGAAATTGTGATGTCTCCTGATATATTTAGAAGAACCATATCTATACTACGAACAAAGCAAAATATTCAAATTTGCATTAATAACAGTAAGCATGTTGACAGACATGCAAAAAGGAATTCCAATATATTAATATGTTATAGGCTGTATTGTATAAGTATATGGCCCCATTTTTGTGTCTAATATTAGTTGATGACTTATTTCTTAGGTACAGCACTTTTGAGAAATACACAAATAATTTTCATATCCATATAAGAACATGCAGATTTTGATAAAGAATTTATGACAGACTACAATTTATTGATAGATACTTATGATAAAAAGTAAAAATGGCCACACAAAATGTTGTAATTTTAGCCTTTTTATCTTATTGCACTTTATATTCTGTTAAAGGTAAAAAAAAAAAACAACTTTCCTCAATTTACTTTGAGTGATTAAATATTATGAACAATACTGATTTCTGCCATGTTTTACACTCTGCTATATTTATGTTCTGTACATGTTTGATTGACAGTTTGCTGCTAAAATCTATGCTAATTATTATGAAAAAGTAATTACATTATATGATAATTTAAAACACATTTGCCTACATATAAACACACCTTTAATCTGAGCTGTCTTGTTTAGTAACTTACTACCTAACTCATAGGCCTAATATTTAAGTCACCTTTCCTTTTTAACAAGCAAAAGTAAAGGAGCTTGGGAAACTTCCGCACTAGTCTAATGTTTCCTGCTGAAGATTACATGCTGTTGTTGCATGCACACAAAGAGTATTATTTATCTCCCTACTGGGCTGTTCCAACATCAGTGCCACACCCAGGCATCCTAGGTGCTTTCCCTGCGCATACAAAACTCCATCTGTCTGACTCTGTGACATTAACAGACAGAGGTGTGTTTGTTTGGGTTTTCTCAGCGGTGAATTATAGCCTACTGTCAGATCTGCTTCCTCAGCAGCTTCCTCCTCCAGCTCGGCCGGGCCACTCTGATGTTTCTCCATCACTTTGCTCGGGAAAGGCTCAGAGTCTGGCTCATCTGACTCCTGGTGAAATGATACACGGTAATACGTGGTTAACAGCTTTGTAGCAAAGCACTGGCTGTGCACATATGTAAGACTCACGTAAAGTATGCGCAGGTGCTACTAATGGAAACAATCAATATATATTTATAGATAAAGGTGAACGTTTAGCCCATCTTCGTTAAAAAGAAACAATCGGCGTGAAAAGAAACTTACCATGATGCACTAACGTGCTAGGTAATAAGTTCTTGCTGTGTGCAGGGGTTTACCCTCACTGTGTACGGTGTAGCTCTAATGCTAATTCACTGAGCAAATATTAACTTAGCTCAGGTAAAGGAGTGAAAGCAGTAACCTAAATATATTACATTTTAGGCGTTTATGGCGATCTGTTGTCAGTGTAATGACTCCTTTGTCCCGGAATAGCCAGCTGTCGTCGCTGCCGTTGACGTTAGCGATCCAGCTACGTGGCCGACTGCGAAGTTTTCAGCAGTGGAGGAAGAGGAGGCGGAAAAGCTGAGTAATACAAATACCCACCTCGTACGTAGCTCTCCTGACTGCTGTGCTCCCGTGCAGGCGGCTAGACCTTCTTGGTGTTGCCGGCACTGCGTCCCGTAACTCGTACTCTACCTCACTCGCCGGGTTGGGGTGGATGGATTTTCTCGATCGCAGCACCATCGGCATATTAAGCACTTTAATAATGCAGCACCGTCGTGACACGAGATTAACGGCCGAAGCGGAGCGTGAGGAGCAGTCACGTTTGCTGCAGTAGGAACGACAGTCCAATGTGGAGAACGGCTAACTGATGCGCGCCGCGAAAAAACTAACTAGCATTAACAACTGCCGTGGTTATTACAACCCCTTGTGGGTGACGTATAAGCACCGTGAATGTATATGCTGATATTTATGCGCCGTTGTTCCCAACATAAGTAAACAACAAATTGAAGAGACCGCGATTTCCTGCTATCGCTGGATTGGCGGTTGGAATCAAATCCGTAGCTCCGCCCACTAGACGTTACGCTGCCGCTGATCACAAAACACGGAAACGAGGGATCAGCAGACCGTCGTCTGGTCGTAAAAAAAAAAGGTCTGTTTTTATTTTTAAATTATTCTCGACAGGTTAAACTTTTGTACTGTGGTGAGCAAACGAGGCGCAACTGAGCGACAGGGACATTAGACGTCTGTACACTGTTCGATAGTGGAAGTTGAGGAAGCCGCTAATTGACACGAACCCGAGTTGTTGTTTATGTCCCAGACACCGAAGCTTAACGCCACGGCAGCTAGCTTCTACTAGCCTCTGCCTTTTAAATGTCACTGATATGTATCTAAGAGTCATGAACATTAACTGAATTATTTCAGTTTTAAAACATTTATTTTATTGGCCAATATAGATGCCAATGTTCTATCCAACAGTGGATGTCATTACAGGAACAGTGTTATTATTGGTAAGTGGAATTTCTCAGTGTATGTGTGTTCTGAACGCACCTATACTGTGAATTCCTCTCACTATCAAACCATGAGAAAGAAAAACAACAAATAGCTATATTAGAGAGAATATTTGTTCTTTATTTATTCAATAAACCTGGATAATTTTTCGTTACAACATTCAAAATAAAACACAGGGATGATTGAAAGGCAGGGCCAAGCCTGTAAATTAATAAATCTGATTCCTTTATATACAGGCTTCATATATTATCAAGATTATTTCTTGGTGCAAAAAGGAGACATTCTGTCTGGAATACTCATGCATGCGCCTGAAAAGACTAACAAATTTAATGAATATTTAGGGTGGAGGTTTAAATATTAATTTTAATTTTTTTTTTTTTTAAAGATATCAAGGTGTCATTTTTGTTCTCCATAGTCAGTGTGTTTTTGCCTTTTGCCTTCAGGTAAAGCCCTTGTGCTGAGAGGAGCAGAGTAAATAGTTCCTCTGTGATGATGGACAGTTAACTCTGACATCACCCCAATGGAAGCTCCAGTCACAGCTGGCCCAGTTCTCAACTCCTCCACCCTGCCTCCTTCGGTCCCTATTCCCCTTCGTCCAGCTGTCGCTCCATCGGTTGAGCTTGGCTTTACCATTCTCTATACTACTCTGTACGCTGGACTCTTTCTGGTGGTCTACATCCAGCTCTGGCTTCTCTACTACTACAAGCACAAAAGATGGAGCTACCAGAGTGTCTTCCTGTTCCTCTGTGTGCTCTGGGCCGCCCTCCGCACCACCCTGTTCTCCTTTTACTTCTGTAATGCTCTGGAAGCCAACCACCTACCTGTTGCGGTGTACTGGCTGCTCTACTGCTTCCCTGTGTGTTTGCAGTTTTTCACTCTCAGCCTTATTAACTTGTATTTTACTCAGGTAAGAGTGGGGAGGATGGCTTTTACTTGAATACCTCAAATCTAATGTTTGTTTTCTAATATCTGTTTTTTGTTTTCATGTTTTTTTTCTTACACCACAGGTGTTACTCAAGGTCAGGGATACTTACAGCTTAGAAGGGAACAGAAAACTGTAAGTCTACTGATTCTATTGTAATAATTTAGATAGACTTTGTTTTGAACCCTCTTCATCATTCTGCTGTTTCTGCCGTGTTTTCCACAGGTGGCTATCACGTCTAGCTTACGGTGCTCTGAGCACAATCTTCCTCTTTGTCAACATTGTCTGCGCCACTCTCGGGGACAGAGTCCATGGTGGGTCAGGGAAAAGGACCTGGAGTCTGGTCCTGGTTCGAGTTATTGTCAATGACTCCCTGTTCATCTTGGATGCAGTTTGTCTGGCTGCTTTGCTGTTGATCCTGACCCGACACTCCCATTCCACCAGCCCCTACCTGATGAGCAAGGTTGTACTAAGCTTCAGTCTCAAATCAGTGAAAAATGCCTGATGTTTTCTGTTGCTCTGAAGGAACCTTTGCTGTCTGAGGAAATTACCCTGATGACATAACTATGAAATCTGAGACTACACATTTATTTAACAACTGAGTAACAAAAATTGCAAATGTGCGGCTAGAAAAACTTTTGCAAGGTCTTATGCAAGGCTGAATTAAAGTGCATCATGGGAATTATAGCATGTAACATTGCAGCATTTTTCAATACTAAAACTCCTTATTTAATCATCAACTGTATTTGGGTTATTCTTACAGTATATTAATGTCTCTTGTGAGTACACCACCCTTAGATTACCCATTTAAACACAAACTACTTTTTACTCACTGACTGTAATTCTGATGATTATTGGGTCTTTTTCTTCTTCCTCACCAGGGGACCACAGTGTGGCGTACAGCAGCACTAGGGACGGCAGTGATCTTGCTGTTTGTCAGCCGAGCCTGCTACAACCTGACAGTGCTCTTCCTGTCCCAGAAATACAGAGTGGAGTCGTTCAACTTTGACTGGTACAACGTCTCTGACCAGGTAGTCATCTTCTTATTAAGTAGTGTAAATCACTGTTAGGTCTGGGTACAGGAATGGTTAGCAGTATTTGGATATCTACCTCCACTGTACTGACATGTTTGTTTTCAGGCTGACTTGCGTAAGGACCTGGGTGACAGGGGCTACCTGGTCTTTGGTGCCATCCTCTTCATATGGGAGCTACTCCCAACCAGTCTGCTCATTCTCATCTTCAGGGTTCGTCGGCCGGCTCAGGAGGTGGGTAGTGTGCCTCACTGAAACTAGAGTAGATATCATCCAAAGTGAAATATTTAAATATTTAACAATGAAACTTGAAGCTGCATGTGTGTTGTTTAAGCAGTAGAGGTCACTTCAGCAGGTCTTTTGTCTGATTTATAACAGACCAGCAGTAGGGCCATCAACAACAGGGTCCTACCTCGTCCATATTTCTTTGATGACCCTCAAGGCAGCGAGGACGGATCTGTTTCATGGAACCACAGTTCACATCCACACTCGAGGTACCAGATCATTGCAAACACAGTAGACTCACAGTTAGAGCTGAAATCGTTTATTGACTTATTAGTCAACCCACAGCAATTTCAACTATTTTGACACTCTATCATTGGAATTAAGCAACAACAAAATACACATTATAATCAACAGTGAGAAAATAAAACTGTCCAGTAAAACAGCTCTTCCGTTTATTAGAATATTTAGTTACATCATGGGGTTCAGGCATTAGTAAATCTTGACTAAATTCAGTTTTAGACTTTATTAAAAAGATTAATTTTCATAGGCTGATGTTGGAATTGGCATAGTTGCATTTGGATGCCGTGAGACCCAAATGAACAAACACAGTGGTATATTTTGTACTGCTCTCTGTTTCAGCTGGTATGGAGGAGAGACCGCTCCCCTCCTATTTGCCAACAACCCTCCAGACAACAACCACCACTCGTTCTACTCCACCCCCCAGAACTGACCATGAACTAAGTTGTGGTAATTACACAGCTGCCTACTGGTAGGACCTCATTATGTGAACAGTTTTTGCACTGAAAATCTCAGGAAGTTATCACCAAACAATCAACATGCACCTTGTAGTTTCTTGGACAAAGGATATATTTAATGTCTTTCTAATCTTAAAAGGAAAAAGTTTGGAGGGACAAGCCCTGCTAGACGTGGGTCGGCCAAACACTGAGCTCAGTGAGCTTCTCATAAAGGTCAAGCTGAGATTTAGTCTCGGTTTATCAGCATTATATTATAATTTAAGATTTCTTATTGTAACTCAGCTCTTACTGTTTCAAAACATTGCACATTATGTTTCATTAGCATTCCTTACTAAACTAATACATGCAATGCAATGTAGTAGCAGGATGTTTACCGCTGTTCTACACTGTAAGTCAAGTGTATAAAGTAGACTAAATACAAATGATCAACTCTTTCTGGCATTTTTTATTTTTTTTGAATTATGAAGTTATTTTGGCACTTTTATGAAATTATTTCACATCAACTTAACAGGATCTTTTTTTTTTTTTATGATCCCAAATTCATTCGGTGCTGCAAGTATTACTTTGCTGCATGTACAATGTTTTTTTTTTTTTTTTTTTTTTTCATTTTATAGCTTTTTGTGTGTCATTCTTTTGGGTTGTATGTTGTGCTTTTAAAGGGTTTATTGAAAGTTGATTTTGATTTTACTCTGTTCAGCTTATAACAGTTCTGCATTTAATTGTAGCTAATAATCAGATGTTATTCTTTTTTATTTCTTTAATGGAATGAAGCTTTGTCAGTCACTCACTCACCTGTGGTTTAACTTACCACATGCAACATTTAACAGCTAAACAACAAACTAATAAAAACATAACAATGATTTTGTACAGACTTTTCCTAAATGTAGAATATACAGTGCATTCAGACAGACCCCCTAAAGGGTTCGCACATTTTAAGCACCATTGTGTGTTTTGTGGTAAATGGGATGAACAGTGGAAAACAGCATTTCCAGCACAGTTCTGCTGTTCGACTCAATTACAGCCACTGCAAGCTTTGTTTCCTAGATGTTTCTCTGTGGTTCCTTGTGAACTGGACTATTACACACCTTGCTCTTGGTGTGATCTTTGTTGGTCAACCACTCATACTGAGGGTAACAATGATGTTGAATGTTCACTATCTTCCTTGAGGGTGTGGTTGAGCCAAAAAGCTTTAGAAAATTGTTTTGTAACCCTTTCTAGCCAAGTGAACATTAACGACTCTTCATCTAAAGGTCCTCTGTTGGCACCATGCCTCCCAAGACAGACCAAGATCTGTCTTCTTTAAAAAAGCAGTAACCTCTCAGACTCACTCCTGACTTTCCAGATACAATGAGTCCAATAAGTTCACTTACACACTAATATATAATTTGTTCTACTGTGTTCCTATTATCTAGTTTTAGGGTTTTAGAAATTTGGATGTGTTCAGTCACATTTAAGCCGACAAAAATCTATTTCTAAAGGCTGCACAAACTGCCACTGTATATGAGTTTTCTACTTATATTTATGTACTTATATTTAATTACTCTTGAGACACATAAAATGGCAAATACCATACTTACATTTGGTAATTTTGAATGACTTAAGTGGAGTTTTTTTTTATGCTTATCTTTTAAAACCATGGTATTGTTTTTCTTGGAAGCTACCAGGAAAACAGCTAAGTGTGTAATTTAGTGCTGGTTATATAGAAAATATAATTATTTGGAAAATACGGACAGTATTCAACCACTCTACATATCAGCCGAACATGCAGATAAAGATTGGAAAAATGTGTAAAAACATAATTCAACTTACATGAAGAGTAACAAATCCTGAACCCTTTCCACGGTAAGAATATACTTTCAACAAAACCCATTCAGACATTTTTTATTTCAAGTGTATTATACTGTACTTATAAAATTGGGCCTGTTGCTTTTACTTGGTGACACTTTGAAACAAGCCATAAGACAGACCTCACATTTATTTACTTGGAAACTAGAGAGTGTAACATTCTTTTAAAAGTTGTTTATTCCAAGTGCTTCTGAATTTTAGCTAAAACATTTACTGCATAACTAACAAATGAAGATCAGCATGTAGTGATTAATAGTGACTCTGAATGCCACAGACCAATCTCTTTAATTCAAAGGCAATATTAAAGCAATACAACAAAGAGCCTGCAGAAAAGTGCAGTTCATGAGTGTCACAACATGTATCTATATGGCATCAGTTGTGGTGAACATACAAACCAGCATACAAGCTGTGCCATTGCCATTTCAGTCAAACACTTTATTCTGCATTATGTACAGATCATCCTATTAAAACTCTTTATACAGTATGTACACATTCAAATAAATCAGTATGTTACAGCATCTGCAGTGAAAACATTTGGAGAAACCAGGAAACAGAAAAGTGATGAAAACAAAAGTAGTCATTCTTTGACTGACTTTGCTGGATCTGATATTGACCCAGGTGCTGTGTAACATGTTTATGTGGTGACTGGAACCCCCTCCAGCTCCATGCTGAAGAAAGCTGAATTAAACCTTAAGTAAAGACCTCACCTACAGTAAAACTAGCAAATTCAATCAGTGTTTAAATAAGAACTGAGATGAGAATTGGTCTTCGAAGTAATTAAACTTACAAACAGGGGGTTTAAAAAAAAAAAAGAAAAAGTTATGCTATTGCCTCCTAACAAACAGTTCAAATAAGCAGATCACTGCATCTCCCAGCAGCCTGAGTCCAACTCAACACAAAGAAACCTGAGCCCATGGAAGGCAAGAGCCACAAGGAAGTTAGGCAATGAAGAACCACAGCAACTGTCTATCCCCAGATTTTCCATGTCCAGAGCTCCTGTTAGTCCAGAGAAATACGTCCGACTTAGAGGACAACGAATCAGTTGTCTGGAGGGGGTGAAGATGATGACGATGCTGTTTCCAGCTTGCGAAGACGACGACGCCTCAGCTCAGCAGCATTTGGCTCTCCATCATCTTCCTCCATGTCTCCTTCGTCCATCTTCTCTTTTCTTTCTGATGCAGGAGAAGTGGAGTCTGCCGGCTGTGATGAGACTGTGGCTTCACTCACTTTTATCAGCCAAAAACAAGAAAAAAAAATAGCAGATTAACACTGAATTATTTTGATTAAACTTTCTTGGTCATCTTCATACAGGTGATGTGAACAATTTACTTACAGCTTGATGAGACCTTCTCCTGGTTGTGGCTCTCTGTGTTACTGTCAGCTGCAAGGGATGATGGACTGGGGTTTGTCCTGCTGGCTTCTCCAGTGCTGCCCTCAGTACGAGGAGGACTATGGAGAAAACAGCAACAGAAGGACAAGCAAGCATTTAAATGTAATTTAATTATTATATTGACACTTTCTTCCATCAGATTAATAATACTAATTCAATACTCAAAAATATTTTAGCTTTTATTATGCAAAAGAATCAGTAAGGATCAATTACGTAAGTGTGGTGACAGTGCTGAGGTAGTGGTGGATGTTGAGCATGGCCGCGTCCAGCAGGGTGTGGATGTTTTGGAGACACTGTAGTCTGGCCTCGAGGCCCCGTCGGCCTTCAGCCTCCAGCTCCCTCAACTCCTCCTCGGACAGTCGGGACAGAGAGGGAGGAGGGGGAGGCATTGTTGACACTGAAGATGAGAGGATACAACAAACATTACTGTAACACACCAATGAGTTGGTGATTGACTTCTGGCTGAAACCTGCACTAGTCATACCTGTGAGCATCCAGGGCTCAGAGAGTGTGTGGACACTTTATAATACCCCGGTGTGCACCTCAACAATAAACTGAACTGGTCCAACCCGACTAATGCCCTGTACAGGATCCGATATTGCATTTTCTTAAATCAAGGCTGACAGAAGAAGTCAGACAAGTTTAGCCTCACATAAAGATCAGTCTATAAGTCCTGTTTCCATTCCTGAGGAGTGACATGGCAACTATCCTGCTAGAACCAAAAGGGTGGATGAGGTTAACCTTATCGCTTCACTTGATCATTTTTTACTTTTCCAGTTATTGTTGCTATGGTAAAATTATTGGATGAACTGAACAAAAAAGACACCTATTGTGTATCAATTGCCAAAAGTTAATTAAGCATTAGCATCAATGGCATTTATGGAGTATTTGGATGCAGAGTTTCCAAATGCAAACATGAGTAGTGCTTACCAAAGGGGGGAGGGGGTGGCATATGCAGCCACGGTGCAGTGGGGAATGGAGGTGGTGGGAAGGAGAAGGGGAACCCTGGGATTGCTGATCCTGGAGCAGCAGCAGTCTCTGCAGTAGATGAGGTGGGCTGGCTGGTACCTGATAGAAACACAAACACACACACAAAATATCAATAATTATATCCATCTGTGGATCTGTAGCTTATGGTGCGATGGAGTGATGAACAGCAATGTCATTGTTTAGTCAGCTTTTGTGGTTACATAAAGAATCCTATTAAATCATGAGATTGACAATCCCACTAAATCAACCAAAAATGTGCTGCAGCTGCTATCACACCATTATAAATCTGTAAATGTAATTCCCTTCCATTTCACATTTTGTGAATCATAAATATCTTGTTCTACAGTTTATTGTGAACATCTGATGAGATGGTATGAGGTAACACTACCAGCAGCCTGTGTAGCCTCTGTGCTGCTTTGCGGAGTATCCGCAGTACTAGGAGCTGCAGCTGCTGCAGCAGGGGGAGGTACTGCAGGGAAGGGACCCCAGAAGGGGAAGATGCCTGGAGGAAAGCCTGGTAACATGCCTGGAGCCACTGGAGAAAACACAGAACCAAGAAGATACTTCAAAAAGGGTCCAAATATGCATGTGGAACATGAAGGTTGTGTTCACGTGTGCTGGTTTTGAATCTCACCATTAGCAGGAGGGGCCGGGGGGACATTGGCAGGGGCTGCAGGTGCAGGAGGTGGGGCCTGTGCTGGGGCTGGAGTTTGATTGTTATTAGATGCTCGGAGGACATCCATGCGGCAGGTAGGACAGGTTTGTTGTCTTTGGAACCAAGAGCGCAGGCAGCTAGGGGGGCGGATAACGTTTTTTAAAATAAACCATATTTAATTTGCCACAAAGACTCTTTTTTCTGTCTTAATAAAGAATGTATGTGTAAGATCAGTTACTAGAGATGACCACATCTTACATGCACCCTGTTTGATGGCACTGCTGAGTTTTACTTTTTTTTGCACAACCTACCTGGAGTGGAAAATGTGATTACACGGTAGTTTCTTGGCTCCAGTCACCATTTCCTCCCGACAGATTATACAGACATTGTCGGAAGCCTGCAGATCTTCAGGAGTAGCATCAGGATATCTGAACACATAAAACAACAAGGGAAATGAACACAAACTCTAGCCCAGAGTGCTTATTAGCAAGAGTTTCATACATATATATGTATGTATTGTCTGTGTGTCAATATTCCTCGGTAAAGATTACATAATCTTAGTTAACAGACCAGAAAAACTAACAACCAAACAAAATATGATCAACTAAAACATTATTATGTACATCTGACAATATAAGTTTGTTGCTATGAGCTTGTCAGAGTTACAGTGTAACAGGGTTTAGATTGTTGTGGAACCCCTCAAAAATAATCCAATTGCATATAGGCCAAAGCCACCTTCATTTAAAAATTAAATCAAATACAAATAATATCAAATACAATATGGTGTAATCAGAAAAGGCTTATTACTCACAGTGTATTCATGTTGCGGATGGCCCTTCGAGACATTATAGCATCTGTTACAGCTTTCTTGAACTGCCTGGAAGACAAAATAATCCAAGATGGGATGTAAATATAAAATCAAAATATTCCGTGTTTAAGAAATTACAATCTTTTCCCAAAACATACAGAAATATAACGATCATGATAATAAAGCTGCTCACCTCATAGCCAGATACATGGGACGGATGGCAAACAGGGGGAAGGTATGGACCTTTATCATTATGGTCATGAAGGCGATGTATAGAAGTACTTTGATAAAACCTGAAATTAAAACATGAAATATTCTAATGTGGCTGCAGACATTTTACACTGCATAGTTTGAAAGAAAAGAACGAGGAAAAATATAAAATATCCCATGATCTCAGTAGTGAACTAAAGTTGAATACCTGTGAAGAGCTCGGTGTAGAGCATGTACACAGCCTTATTGTCCCAGGGATTTTCACTCTGCAGGTCAATAGTGTGCAGAACATACTTGACGAACGTTGTTAGCACCATGGTCAGCAGGATTGCATACTGAGGAACACGAAGAGGACAAACCTTGTTTTAAACGGGCTTTTAAACATTGTGTATCTGTAGTATGATAATAATTAAGCCGAGTAGCATGGCAAAACAAGGGTCTCCAATAATTTAGGTAAAAGGCTCTGTTCCAATATGACAAACCTCAAATCCAAAAACAAGCTGGACCGAGGCTCCTCGGGTAATGATGCTGTGACAGGCATGGTTGACAAACAGGAAGTCTAGGACACCCAGCAGTCCCATGAGAGCTGCAGGAAAAAGAATATGGAAAAAGAATTCTGTGAGACGGTGCAATACCAACTTTACACGTAGAAGCCCGATAGAAATATAAAAAAAATACGTCCGCTTTGGCTGAAATTATACACAATATCTTATAGTATATTAACATATCTTATAGTGTGCTGGGGCTCCATTAAGCCGTTGCGCACCTGGCCTACTGCACAGACAAATGCTTTGCATAAAGTTGCGAGACATGTTTCAAAAGTACAATCAAGGGAAAGTGAAACCGATAAAAAGAGAAGTGCAAGATAAAAAGTAAAGGTTGGAAACACCAAACACAGATATTTAATGTGGCAGATAACATGTACTTACATAAAACTCTCATGTGAAAAACCCAGGATATGTTTGGGCTCCGTTCCATCTGACAAAAGACAAACAAGAATTACATTCCGCATACGGAAACATGATTCATACATTGGCTAAATGCAACTTGGATGAGGTTCCTGAACTTTCAGCCAAGTGGTCTCACTTCACTGCAATCTTTTAATTTTAATTAAAATTGTTAAATTTCAGTTGTTAGCTCCAAAATATCAGACAGGTTTGTCCAACTCTAGCAATGAGCCAGGAGCTTCTGTCCAACCCTTTGTCCATCATTTCATTCCTACTTTATGTATTACTACTCACAAAGTCCACCCGGTCCTCAGCCAGCCAGTGGAAGCACTTAAGGAAGAGCAGGAGGGTGAAGAGGGCAACAAAGCGAGGAGAGAAATCATCCCTGAACACAGTAAATGCCAGGCATGTCTCGGTCACTGCGTACCAGGAGCGCTCGATCAGGTGCTAATAGTAAAGGGAGATGACAAATGTCAATTACAAGACCTGACAAACGTTAAAGAAAATGTGATAATTAAGTGAAGAGCATAGTAAATATGAACAAATCTACCTCCATCTCTGCGGCCCTAAGCTGTCCAAAAAAGACCTTCCTCATGAACTTTCCCAGCAGAAAAACCAGCACAAAGGCCTGAATGTACAACACCTGACACCAAAAACAAAAAGCTTATTTGTGACGAACGTGACATGGCCTTTGAGGAAACATCAAGACATTATTATGGGCAAAATATTTAAAGAATTTCAGCCAACCTCTAGACTTATACACTGCTCTTACCGCCATGCTGGGGCTGCTCTTTGTGAGGTAGACCACAGTTGGGTAGAACTGGTGTTTGAGGAAGTAAGCGTGTGCAACCACAGTGCCAGTCAGTGCCAGACTAGTGGCAGTCACCAAGGCTGCTCGAACCATGTTGGGGCCACCTAGATACTGACGAAGGGAAACAGATGCAGGGAGACAAGAAGAATATAATCACTGCATGTGAAAGCCGACTGATATGCAAATAAAGGGTGCTTTTTTTATTTTTTAATAAATTATTTTAGTAAGGATTCACTTTACTCCGGAGATTCGATACTAAGAGCAAAATCTACATTTTCCATCTCTAAAAATACTAAAAATACAAGAACATTATCTGATCACAAAGCTTTGAGAGTGCCACGGTCATCCCTAATGATTTGTAAAAGAATGCCTCCCGCTTGGTTTATAAATGGGTCCTTGCAGCCTAATAAATGAATAAATGAAGGATTAAAGAAACAGTAATGATATTTTTGGGGGTTAATGGAGCATTAGGATGCAGCCACACTGATTAGTTATATCTATTCGTCCCCTATGATTGTGTTAATTGTAAAGAGAAACATCTGCTTGCTGTAATGAACGTGACATAGACTGTGTGATGTGGCAGTTTAAGGAATTGAAAACTTCAGGGTAATCATCTGTTAAAAATATAACCACAGCCTAACGGTTAAAGCTTTTTAAAAAGTACAGTACGTCAAACTGCACTAGAAGCATTCAAACAAGGAACAAACATAAATACGTATGTACACACGTTTAACAACACTTAAATTCACCATTTTGGTAAAATTAGGGAAATACAAGTACCAGATATATTATTTTATACACATTCTGCTACCAGTACTTTATTTTGCAATCAAGAAGGCCTTGTCTGTCCCAACATATAGTCATTTTGTTGATCAGCACCATAAACTATAGGAACATTTTAAAGTCTTAGTACACAAGAGGATTTTTGAGTAACATCTGCTGAGAAAACACACAGAGATAAACCTGCCAGGTTGGGTTTGAATAGCCCAAGACAAATAACCTCCAAAATAATTCCAAAATATTTAGTTATCGCTTTATCTAAAATGGGAGGTTCATAAAAGGAGACAGCGGATGTGGCATTTAATTACTCTACACTCTAAATCATAGCTAGATTATCACGCGTCGGTGATATGTAGAGTTATTAACAGCTGCTCGCCTGATTTCATTTTCCCTGCACTGATGCTAAGCAGTAGCTAAAGTTGGTTAGCATTTTATGCACTTTAACAATTGCAGCTACAGCATCACTCTCGAAGATTATGCGTACGTATAATGGAAACAAGCGAATAAACAAGCATATCTCTCATTTACGCGTTTATTAGTAACACCAACACTCTGTTTCGTGGTGTAGCCGCAGCTATTTTAGCTAAGCTAGCCTGCTAACACTAACGCTAATGGTGTAAAAACCGTTATCAGAAGTGAGACTAACTTTGCGACAGCCCCTCAAGAAAGAGAGAAACTTACATTTACTAAATATTATAAGTGATTCACTTCCAAAAACCTGGCTAAATGGCTGTTTATTTGCATACAAAACGTTATTTTACTTCACAGAGCTGCTCAAAGACAGGTAATTAGGTTGTTAGCCAGCGTTAGCTAACTTCAGCTCTCTAGCTGGTAACGTTACAGCTGTCAGTGCTCTGCGAGACTTACCGATTCGATGTCTGTTGGAAGACTTGTTCCTTGGTTAATTAGACGGGTGTCTCGTTGTTTGCTAGAAAATCTATATTCTTTCCAACTACTCCATTTCGATTGTTTAAAAACAGCCTCTCTATAATATTTAATATCCTCGCCCCTGTTCGTCCGGCTACGTGTTTATCTTTGGCTTGCTCCTTGGGAGCCACCTCACATCCGGCTGCTAAGGTAAAATAACGCAAGAGCAATTTTACACATGAATCACATGTTCCCTGTTTTCTGTCATTAAGATGGTGTAGAAAGAAACATTAACTAACACCTGGATTTTGCATTTAAGCATAAACTATTTCAGTAGTATTTGTAAAAGTAATTCGTTGTATTGCATTTTTTAAATGTCCAGTAAGCCGCGTTTTAGCAAATTTACGGTAAATATCAACGTGGACCAATAAGAAGTTGTCAATTCGACTCATTATGTACACAAGTATATGTAAATCTAATACGTAAAAATAAGTGATTTTATTTATTAACAAATATTTTGCTATATTTAAATTGGTAATTGGGCAATATAGGGGGAATTTATCTTGCTTTTGCTACTACTGATTGATGCGAATTCATCATTTAACGTCAAAAGGTGTGGCCTCATCAAAACATTTAACTGTATAAAGGCACATGTAGTAGACACACATTTATCAAAATTAATTTCAGATCCAGTTGTGGGTTTGTGAACATTCCATTTCCAAAATATGTTTTGATCTCCTTGAGATGCTCAAAATACTAACATAGATATATATTTTTTTTAAATCAGAAGTAGCAGAAAAATCAAGATATTGAACTTCAAGAAATAATTCATTTGTATTTGCCACAAAGCTAAGGAACAACATGTTAAACGATAAAACAGAAGTAAAAGTCTAACATCAGAATAGAAAAATTGTCATGCAGCAAAAGTTAGGATCTTTTTGACCAACCCTTCTGTTTACACAATTACTCATTTGAATTTTTTTCCCATTAAAGATAATTAAATTTATTCCATCAGTTGAATGGAATAGGACCAGATTTGCATGAGGATGACCCAATTTTAAAACGCAGTAATGACATTTCAATCTTTTCTATATATTTTATTTTTATTTTTTTGTCCT
Organism: Channa argus; assembly: GCF_033026475.1. Taxonomy (NCBI): domain Eukaryota; kingdom Metazoa; phylum Chordata; class Actinopteri; order Anabantiformes; family Channidae; genus Channa; species Channa argus. The sequence continues at coordinate 6,680,561 of NC_090206.1, forward strand.
TTCGGCTTATCCCGTGAGTTCAGGGTCGCATTATCATTATCTGCGTGTTGATTTGGCAGTTTTTACACCGGCTTTTATGTCCGGCTTGGACCAGCCCAGTAGAAATTGGGAGGGGAATGGGCTGTTAGGGGTTCAGTGTCTTGCCAATGGACACTTTGACATTTAGCCAGGGCCGGGGATCGAACCACTCGCCCATGGACGACTGCCTTTACCAACTGAGCTACAGCCGCCCCACATTTCAGTGTTTTCTATAAAAAAATTAATAAATGTTAATACTAAATCTCTGAAAATTATGACAGCTCATCAGTCTCAGTAACTTACTGATGCTCTTCACTCCTTATAAGTCAACATCCATGTTTTCCACAATACAAAAAAAAATTAACAAAAAAAAAAAAAAAAAAGTACATCCAACTGTAGACAGACCTGTCTGAAAAACTGTGTGGTGCTAATGTAGCTATGTAGAAAATTATAAAATTTTTACCAACACCAAAATCCTTAGATCAACACGCATGCAAGGTAATACTATTACAGCAGAACCACCTCAAAAGTTTTTTCCCCCCTTAGCATATTCAAGTATTATCAATATTTTAAACAGACTGAAACAGAAACAGTCATTGTTACCAAATAACCTGTTTATTTCATTGAGCTAATGAAGTCAGTTATCAACATAATGCCTTGGTACCCACGCCAAACTTTAACATGCCTCCACAAAATTCATGAGTGCACAATACTGTTAATATGGTGAGTATGGAAAATACAGTCACTCTTACTTGAACGAGAGCACAAACAGGAATCAGTAATAATGGTGTCCATTGATTATATCATAAATGACTACTTCTATTGCAATAGGTGTAACATTCACAATGTTGTTAGCTTATGCCATATTAAACTCCCATCTCCCATATCAAAAACTATTGGGTTGGCATATATAACTTTCTTTAAAGGCAGTAGCTCAGTGTTCATTTTTAGCAGTACAGACTATAAAAAAAGCATTTGTTATATCTGAGCCTAATGGTAAACATATTGTGTCTATGGGCTGTGACGCACTAAGCCGACGATGGGGCTGTTGACATTCATGCTGGTTGGCCATTGGCTGTAGTCTTTATGATGAGTTCGAAGTGCATCTTTGTTTAAACACGACAAAGTCAACATAAGGTGACACAGCAGTTTGTCTTAGTTGCTGCCACTTCTCTGATCTTGGTTTGGTGTGTCACAGCCCTGTATCTTAATTGTAAATATCTGACATTTAGACAATGTAAGTAAAGTGTTCAGTAAAAGTCCAATTTGTCTGTCTGACATAAGGCAGAGTAGTGAAACCATTCTGCTTCATTAACTACACAGAGGATTAAAGTCATTTAAGAAAACAAAACATAAAAACAAAAGTTAGCATTTGACAGGTTCAAGCTTGACAATGGAGCCCTCATTTCTTGCAGGTGTTGTAGCGTTGTCAAGCAGTGGTGTGTCTGTGTCCTCACTGCCACTTGGGCATTCCTTATTGCTCTCTTTCTCCACATATTTGATCATATCGTTGATGTTTCAACCAGTGGGTTCTGGCTGATGCTGTTGAATTTCAAGCCAAAGTTATCCCTTTGCCAAGTGAGTGTAAACAGTTCAGCCTTTAATACCGCCTTAAATTAGAAATCACTGAGGGGGAAGGGGTTGTAGAAAAGGGATCTCCCAGGCTACCGTGAGTCCTTCATTAGGACACAGAGGAGATTGGGTTGAGAGGTGAGCCCATTTGTGTTAGCACCTTGTCCAACCACTGGAGGGGCCCATGCAAGTGCACCTCAATCCAGCAGGGGGTGCTGGTGACGTCCTGTCGGTGATACTCTGCTCCCCAGCCCTGTGAAGATACACAACAAATTATAAAAAAAAACACATGACACTAGAAATTATGTTGGCATTGTGTTCAAATAATCACATTATATACATTGTTCATGAACACTTACCTTGACAAAGCTCATCCTAATAGTACACATCTTGGTAAGCTCATAAACCGCCTCAAAGCCATGATTGACTGACTGGGCCAGAAGCTGAGCAAACTCCTGGTTGTTGAAAATCTTGAGACTACATCCACTGGGTATCTTGCAGACTGTGGTGGGGTGGAAACCGTGGTGGTAATTACAGTTCCGGCTCTGGACAAAGATGCTGGTGTCACTGAGGCACTCTGCATACACCTCTCCTCCCACGTAGTACAGGTGCACTCCTAGTTAAAGCAGAGCTGATGGTCAAGAAATCCAAAACCCAACATTCTCTAAGAACAATATACTCATTTAATCTCATAATCTGTGTGGCTGTTATACCTTTGCCAATATGTCGACGGGTGTTTTCAATTGTGGAGTTGCGGTTAACGTTGGACAGCAGTCCGAGGCAAAAGCGGTTCTTGTTGTTTGAGGGGTCAGTGAAGCCATCTACAAGCACACTGGTTGATGAGGCATGGTAAGCTTCACCTACACGATTGTTGAGCTCATAGTAGACAATAGAGCACCAGTGGCTTGGCTCCTCATACTCCACTGGCTGAACATCTAGGAGATTGCACAGATCACATGAAAATTGGTGTGTCATAAACTTGGTAAATAACATCTCATACACAAGATTTTTCTTAAAAGCTTTGTATTTTACAAAACAGCATGTTCTGGTAGAACATGTTTTTATCAGTGTTGCTTATAGTGAGCTCTGACACAGCTTCACAAGAAGCTGTCACTACTTATCTTTTAGTGCTTTTATTATAACATTCTTCATAGCCCAAACAGCACCCAACATAAAATGATACAGCATATCAATGCATTAACACTTTTTAAAGTCCTGTTTAGACTGCTGTTTTGTTTATAAACTAGTATTAACTAGCCGCATCAGGTATTCCACAAAACAAAAAACAAAACAAAGCTTAATAACAAAAATTACATAAAATCTAATTTCGTCATTACTAACAGTTCTTAAACTTAAACGGGTTCTTCTGAACATGAATGCCTCTTCTGAACATAGTTAAGCCACATTTGGCTTGAGGAAGGAAGCAGCTGAGACCTTCAGTATGGCTTGAAGATGATCATCAGTAAGTCTGGATCTGTACGTGGACTTATTGAAGTTAGAGAAAAACTTTTTGCACAAATGTGCTCCGAAAAAGGCACATGGTCCGCTTGAACATTCTGGAAAGCTCAGGGGAGCCCTGCCCAAGCTTGTCTGCTTTTCCACTCACCTCCCTGAACTTGGCTTTGAGGTCAGAGTTGCACTGCAGGTCAATGAGCTCCATTTGAAGCACAGGAGGGGCGTCTTGCACATTAAAGAAGGGGTCATGTCTTTCATGATGACATGAACATCATAACACTTGTAGATGGTAGAAAGTACCAGGATAGCGCGCACAAAAAAAAAAAAAAAGTGACTGCTACGAACACAGATGTTGACTATATAAACGAGGCAGTAAGCCCATGATGAGGCTCCAGCCTGACTCCAGAGTGGGACGGGGGGCAGGAGCTGGCTGAGCGGCCCCATCGAAGGTCCATTCCCCTCAGTGACATTGTCAACGGAACATCGGTGTTGGTCATTAACGGCGGTAACAATGACTTCATCCAATCGAAGTCAAACATGCTCCTTTCAAACAAAGTAAAAAGTAGTAATTCAATGACGGTTATGTGATGGTACACGGGCTCCACCATAGTTGTGAAATGTTTCTCTGCTTGTATCAAGCCCGGCCGATGGACCGCCCCAGGAGCACTATACTCCACTGTGATAGAAAGGTTCATTGAGCTCCAGGTTGCACAAAAATGGAACCTTCTGCACATAAGGCCATAGAGTCCCATTCATATAAAACTCTTGGGCTGCACTTCATATCATCCTGCGGGCCACAAAATATCGACTCGCGGGCCCCAATTGGCCCCGGGCTGCAAGTTTGAGACCCCTGCTCTAGTCAAAGACGTAAATCTTACATGAAATAAAGATTGATTAAAAGCACTTCAAAAATAAAAAAAATAAAAATCATTACAGGTTCCCCAAAATCAGGGGTGTGTGTTGAAAATTGTTTACACTCCACATTGTCCAAAACAAAGAAGTTAACAGGTTTAGAAATGACACAACTACTGCAGAATATATTCTATATTACAGATATAAGACCCTGAGGAAAAAAAGTGATGTGTTAAAATAAAAAGCCTTTTCATTTATTTAATGAGACTTTTCCCATGAATGCTGCTGCAGAGGGCCGCAACACAAGAAATTGGACTTAAACTGGTATTTCCTCCATTCATCATTGAGTACTTGGAATGGCATTATTGTGTCTAAATGTTTACTCCTCACCTCCTCTAGCCATGTTCGGTGGCACCAGGCTGCTGCTTGTTTCCATGGACTGGCTGTCCTGGCCCAGTTGCTCATCAGGGGGCATGTAGGCTGGGGGTGGGGTGTCAGCTGAGACATTAAGAGAGCAGTAAGGGAGGATGAGACCAGTTGTTGCTGCTGGCAAATGGTCATGCAGTCTCCCTAGACTTTAACAATCATCAGGATCTGTACCCCGGAAATGGTGTCAGATTACACTTATCCCTCACTTGCTACGCCACATGCTAACCCATTCCCAATAGAGATGCAATACGAGTCCATATTGAGCCACACAGGAAAAAACAATACAGAACCCCCCACTGAGATTGCAGCAAGGAAGCCGACAATTATAGCGCTCATGTGTTTAGATTTCAGCAGAAATAAACTCAAATCCTAAAATCCTAATAATAAAAACTATTTGTTTTTTAAAACTGCCTGCAGCCACCGGATGTGTCAGCAAATCTGGACTGGAGAACAAGTCACAACACACAAAAATAAATATAATCTGAAGTTTTAAGGTTGCTTCCCCAGTACACCATTACTGGACAGGACAGAAAACTATATTTCTTCGTGTTACCTCAATTGGTTCTTTCTCCGAATTGTAACAATGAGAAAGAAAGGCTGCCTGCTCCAGTGAGTTAGTGGCCTAACAGCAGCCAGCAGCCCTGGCTCTGGTGGCCCCTGCTTAGTTAGCATTTCCTTTGTTCTCAATTAGAGGGTAGTTTGATTTGGTTGAATATGCTAACTCGTCCTGCTTAAAGCACTCCTAGTATTTTGAAAATATTTTATTTTACATAAAACTGAATTCCCCTGAAGTTTAGGACTTTCTGTAGTTTCACTTTAAATTTTACTTTTCCTTACATTACGCAACTTTGGAAACAGACAGCAACCAGAGACCAGTGTTTAAAAACATTTAGCTTCTTGGCTTCATGACAGAAAGAATCCAAAAAAACACAATAGTTTGGCTTCTTTCCCAGGGTGAGGTACATGATGATACTTAGCATACCTGGGAGCTGGAAAGGACTGGAGGGTCCAGAGCTGGCAGGAGAGTTCGGATAAGTACCACTGCTGGCTGGAGAAGGTGGATATGGGGAGTTGGGAGAAATGGAAAAAGAGCCACCCCCACCGCTGCTGCCGCCACCTGAACTGTGTGGCTGCTGGAAGGACTCTGGAAAGGTGGCGTTCAGGGGCATGTGTGGCTCGTTGTGGGTGAGGTTACGAAACTGTACCAGCAAACTGTGTTGTGGGTTGAACTCACTGTGTCGTGGTACCAGGACAGGAGGGAGCACTAGATGGTGGAGCAGGAAAGGAAATATATTAGTTCATTGAAAATTAGTGAAACACAAAACACAGATGAAGAAAGAGACTTTCAAACTATAACAATTAAGGTAATTTGTTTTGTGTCTGGAGCAACACGTTTAACCAGAAACCCTGTTTGTATGACTTTACCTTGTGAAAACACGTTCTCTTTTAAAAATTATTAACAAGGAAATGCAGCCATTGATGGGAAAAGAGAACCCCTTGATATGCATAGATTTAAAAAGTAGTTGTACTGCATATGATAGGAGACAATTAGCTGACCTATAACATGCCAGAAACTAGTGGAGGGGGAAGAACACACTATACAAATACCTACAGGCTTAGATAATTTCCAAATGCATTAAGATTTACTCAAGGTCCACAACCCAAAGATTCAATTGATACTAAATTAATCTTCTAGCGATATAAAACCGTGAAAAGAAAAGCCGCAACCAGATTAGTTTGTATTACTCCTTAAAAAAAAACAACAAAAAAAAAAAACAACACACCTACTTTTAAATTATCAGCTGATCTACTAATCGCTTGATCATTTCAGCTCTAACACAAACCCTTAAATCACTGTAAGGCAAACATGTTATGGCACATTTATTATCGTTTGATACGCTGTTGTTCCTGACATTAGATACATACACCATAACCAAATATGAATTATCAGATAATGTGTATGCCATTTTTTAATGTAGCTTATATTTTCAAGAAAATAAAGAACCAGGACTATTGAAACAAACAAATTAATAAAAAAAATAAATAAATAAAAATTGTATCTATGCACAACCCGTGTTTTTAAAACAATTTATCACTTAATACAAATCATTGGTATGCAGCAACAGTCCTGCATTCCTTAAGAGGCCCTTTGGACCTTGGCAAAGATATAACCATAGAGGTCCTCCATATTTATTTATATTTTCCACTTTTAAAAAATTTAAATGGTTGTTTCCCCAGCCTTGATTTTCATCTAATGACAGCTGTGATAGTGTCACAGCTCCAAGGCTGTCCTGCTAGTACTCTGCTTTGCATGTAAACCATATACATAAGCCAGTCAATAGGGAGTTGCCAGTTCCAAAGCAGTGTAATGTCAGAATGGCTGCTCTTACAGAGTCATCCATTAGTGTGGTGAGTGAGTGACAGAAAAAGAAAGAGAGAGATTGATAGAGAGCTAGTGATGAGAAAGTGCTATGAGTTTAATCCAAGTGGTTTATGCATTTAGTAGGACACTCCATGATGCCACACCCAATCTAGAGTGTCTGAGGAATATAATCTAATAAGACTCTAAAAGAGCTAGTGATATTGATTTTCTGTGAAATGGAGGGGAGGGATAGACCAGGCGCATGTGAGGGCAGCCTCCTGACCTTTGGGGATTTGCTTACCAGCTCTAGAGTTTACTCAAGAGCTTCAGCTATGGGATATGCACAACTCCACACTGTCTCATATTTGTTGCTTTTCACTAATGTGTTACAGACAATACAATTTGATTGATTTTGTCATAACAGGAGATTTCAGATCACCTTATTTAAACAATTTCAAAAAGGCAAGTCTGAATAGAGCTGTGTGAACAAGAACAAATATGCCCTTAGACTTGCAAAAAATAACATTACAATAACAATTGTTTAAATAATAGAATCACTAAATCTGAGTAGGAGAGAGTATGTGTCAACACATTTACCTTCAAGTGTAACAAATAACATGCACTTTGTTTGGAGACATCACAAGGACCTACCAGGACTCTCCACTCGCTTGTAGTGATATGGGTTGATGCACACCTCCTTCTGTTTGGAGCCAAATGGATACTCGCACACCTCCAGTGGCTTGAGTTCATGGTGGGACTGGAGGTCAGGCCAGCGCCACACTCGACAGTAGATGACATGAGGCAGGCCTTTCCTGTGGGAAACCTGTAGCCGGCCGTCCAGTGATCTTGGAATGGTAACACACTTGCTGGGCTGTCCTGGGCAGCTCAGAGCTTTCTCCAGGTCCTCCATCGCACCTTTCTTCTTCTTCAACTTTTTCACAAGCGCATCCACTGCCTTTTCTGCCCATTTCTCCTCCTCATCTCCCTGCTTCCAGCCGAGCAGACGTTTGACGGCTGGGCTTGTGAAGGAGAAGAGACTGGACATAGAAGTCATGCTGGAGGCTGTAGTGTGGATAATAGAAAGAACTTTTGTCGAAGGTTAATCCAAGTCTCTCCAAGGGATATTCAAGTCCCTCACTAATGACCTCCAAATACCTCTAGTAGCCTCAAACTGAGTGTGAGCATGGAGTCAAGAGAAACAAATTCAGTCTCTGAATGCAAGTGTATGATGATGGCTGAGACAAGTAGCGGGGTAGGGGAGAGGCAGCTTTAGCCTTGTCTGACCAAGGACAGGAAGCAGGGGAGGGAGGGGAGTCAGCAAGCAGGACGCAGCTGCTGCTGCTGCTCAGGAAGGGCCCTGCAGCAAGCTGTCCTGAGTTGGGTCACCAACGCTGATGGAGGGAGGGGTGCAGGCTGCAGAAGCAGAGATCAGGACCTTTGTCAAAATGAGACGCTGCAGCAAGTCTCTCCCATGCACACTGAAGGGCTTACAAAAAAAAAGGTTTTGATCCACTTCACCTTAGCTCCTTTCTAGGCCTGGTTTATCCAACCATGCAGCATTGTACTTCAGCAGCGCTCTGCAAGAGAGAATACGGAGCAGACAAATTTGACAACACACTAATGTTTCGCATTACACACATAGATCAAGAAGCAAGCAGTGGTAACTTTCATTTTCTTTAAAAAAATAAAAATAAAAAGCACGTTAAACACTTTACTATTCAAGAGAATACAATACAAACCATTTTTGATCTGGCACACAATTTCAATGAAGAGACTGGCTAGATTGAAGATGAGTTGATAGATGTAGAATTTGCAGAAAATAAATAAGGAGAAACAGTTCAACATGGCTCAAGCCAAACCTGGCTGAAACGGCATTTTCGCTTCCTTTGTTTGACCACGTGCACAGTCAAAATACAAAAACAATAACAAACAAGGATACCACCAGAGATGTGCTCCATTCAAATCAAGCAAGGTTGTGGTAACATTACAACAGAGGAAACCGATTTTATCGGCAACGAGACAAAGATATTGAATTGTGAAGTCAGATTTATAATTTAAACAATCTGCTTATTAATATTACTGATATGATAGATTATGAGGAATGTATCCATCAGCAACAGCAAGATTGCACCACCACACTGTATTTCCACCTTAAAAATGAAGAGCATCGCTTCAGAATGCATTCAGTTACAGTCCCTACAAACTACTGTTTCTAACACCAATAGTACAAATTATTTCACTTTCTAATGTATAACTACATAAAGGTGAAAAAAAAAAAAAGTGATATTACGCTTCAGCCTATACCAGTCAGCTCCAGCAAGGGGACAGTCCATCATAGGTAAACTGCAAAATCGCTTGTTTAGGAGCTTATAATACCGGCCCTGGTGAATAAGGATGTGATCACAAAGAGCTGCTTCCTCCCTCATCCCATCACAGCCCTGATCCCTCCCTTCCAGCACACAGCTGTCCGGCAGCACTGCGCCCACTTCCACTGCTCATTGTTCTACAATCACATAAAAGCAGATGGAAACCTCCTAAACTAGGACATGTAAGCATACACAAAAAGTATCCACTTCCAAATGTTCAGTGTTTTTCTGACCTTCAGAGTGTTTCAGTAGTTGTTTCCACATAGCCTGGCTAGTCAGAGGGCCTGATCCAACAAGGCCTCTTTTAGACTGATCAGCAGTGATTCATCAATTCAATGTTGGGTGAGCAATGAAAAGTAACTTTCAAGATAAGGACACGTCTGATCTGCCTCAAACATGCACAAACATATTGAATTTCATCTGGTAGGTGTATTTTCACTGAATGGACAAGTAAAGGAATATTCAAACAAAAGGTGAATTGAATCTCTATGACTGATCTTTCAGATAAAAGCTGATCCCATCTACAAACTGATAACTCACTGCTTGTTTTTTTGTGTATTATCATTAGAGGCAGAAATTTAAATTCATCTTAATTTGATTCTAACACATGGAAAAACTGTGCTCTATCCTAAGGTAATTCTTGACGGTTTCCATACAAATCGTGAGTATAGGGGTACAAAGAATTGACGAGTATAAGAATATTCTGTGTAATGAAAAAGCTAGAGCTCCCTGAACGAACACACTGTACAATCACAGTCATGGTATATGTATAACTTTTCCTTAAGAGAGCCATTTTCCAAATGTTCCATGGAGGCTTTAACATACTGCAACAGGTCAAGTATGGCGACCTGTTGCAGTATATTAAAGGCTCAGGATAAGTCAATACTCCTCTGAAGCCAATTCCAAAACTGAAAGCCCTCAAATAGGAACTGAAAGCCAACTGAAAGTGGTAAACGATAACAATAATTCCAAAATCGCTATTTCGCTGGCTTGTATTAGTTAGTAGTTGTTTATCAGAGCTCTGTTCTGACCTATAGCGATTAATGCCATAATTCTCGCTTTAATAACACGATTTACTGCGTGAAATCTTTCTAAAATGCTTCACAATTACGGAGAACGGGGAACATACAATATGGAAGAACTAACGTTATTCATTCGGTGAGTAGTAACTAAACCAAGCACCCCCACCGAGACACAGAAAAAAAGGGTTTCGGAAATTAACAACTAATGTTGCACAAATCCCTGGCCCGAGAAATAAAATAACTGTTAGTGCTTCTCCAATTTACCTGTATCACAAACGTGCATAGTCATGTTATAACTTCATTTCAGTGGCATTAGCCAAACCTGGTAAGGAGCAAGCTAATGCAAGCTACCTCGAGAATTTGCTAACAAGGATGGCTAATGTTCACAGAACATGTTAGCTTAACATTAAGTTAGTAACGTTAAGTTACTCCGCATGACAACCATCTAAAACTATCTAAAACGTCCAATGCAATGATTCCTCTGTAAATAAAACTGCATGAGCCATGATTTTTAACATCCTTTTTTTTTTAAAGCCAAGATACTTTACCCTTGTTCCTCCTCTTCCTCCATTCCACAAACTTTTTGAACTTCTCACAGCTGAAGCTAAGCTAGGCTAAGCTAGCAGTTAGCCCAGCCCTCCGAGGGAAAAGTGCCCAGACTCTGCTCAGCGTACCCCGCTGATGTAGCGTAGCTCACCGGAATTGACTTATACTTTTTAAACAAAATAACTGTTTAGTCACATACCTCTTAACAATACACGGAAAGCATAGTCCCCAGTTTTCTCGTAAAGCTTTAGGCCGAAGTTCCTACTTTCTTTCGGTTTTTTTTTTCTCTCGTTTTCCACAACCTCTTCCCTCCTCTTCTCAGTGCCATGTCCTCCAGATCCTGGAGACAAGTAGACTGGAGAGGCGGAGTGCATATCACTCCGCTGCACTAACAAACTAGTGCTCGCTTTAGTGTTAACTGAAGCGGATTTTTTTTTACCAGCCACCCAACGTTACTGCCTAAAACTCACCACCGCAACTTTAAACGCAACCAACGGTCTACATCCAGTTTGAACAGCAACCTTGTTAGGACACTGATTCCTTTACATTGCGCATAGATCATAAAATGTTCCAAATGAACAAACTTTGTCCACTTTAGACAATTGCAGCGACGCTTCAGCGACCATTAACGCCAAGGCAAGACCGACAGTTATAACCATAACAAACCAAACACAACGTGCGGTCTTTGGAAAGCGATTATTTCATGTTCCACTGTTTGAAGTTGTGTTGCTTACGGTGGTCGTGCTGCGGCTCTGGAACGTCTCACAAGTTGCTGGCTCCACTCAGTCTGGCGGACTGCGGTTTGTTGTGCATTGTTGGCCTTTGTAGTAACTTGTTCGAGACTTCAGAGATCCCTGCGGTGTCAATCCTTTTACCTTTAATTAATCACACTGATGATTGCTATTTCACACCCATTTCCGTGTACGAACCGCTACTCGGGCACAGTAACATTGGGAGAGCGGCTTCTTCACTAGTTCTCAGATTCCAGATGAAACGCAGTGTCCCTTTACAACCACTAGTGGGCGACGTACGCACTTTGGGGGGAATTTTACAACCTCTCTGTCGTATTTACAGTAATAAATCTTAATTCTATTGATCCCTTTATCGCAGTGATGGTAAATAGAATAACGAGCAAAATACATTTTTCAGCACTGTAACGTATATCCTGCCTTTAAGACTCTTAACAGTTAAAGTGAGTTGTGATTGAGTTTACATAATTTTTATGATCTGTCAAGTTTGTGGTAGATAATTCTCTCCTTTCAATGTAATATACCGCACTATAAATTCCAATCATTTATCTTATTAGTTATCCAAATTTCCGGAATAACTTATTGTTTTTGAGTGAAGCTATCTCAAAGGAGGGGTCTACCGATTTCAAAAGCTTAGCTTAGTAGAAGTAGTATATCATTATTTTTGGGGGGCTTTTACTTTTATTTTAAGGTATTCACCTTAAATGCCTAAAACAAGTCAATAGAATTGCTGTTGAAGCAGGTACAGGTCGGACTCGAATTCCCAGGAGATTTCATTTAAGTTGACCAACTTTAAATAACTGTTGTTTTACATTAAGGTAAACAAATTAATATTTACAGTAAGGGAAATTAGAGTTGTTTAAATTATATAAGCACATTAAACATTACAATGGCCTCATTATAATTTCTTGTGTGATTTCGAAACTTTTCAATACCTGGAATTTGGTTAAGTTGTTTTCTCCAAAACCTGTGCAGGAGCTTTGTCTATCATACAGCTATACTCTGTGCTAAAGGTTAGAGCTGGGTGGACACAATTTTACTCACGAAACACAGTCTGAAATCTTCAGACTGTGCGTCATAGCTGTGATGAGCAGTATTCCAGGAAAAACTACTCAGAATAGATATCAGATTATTTGGAAGCATGATTTATTGTAGCTAAAAGTTGTTCCCATCATTTTTTATTTTAATCAAAGAAACCTTTGACTGTTGACAATCATGTTAAAAACCAGCAGAGCAACTCATTAGTTTTTTTTTTTGTTTGTTCTTTGCAGAATAAGGGTTGTATCACCTGCAATGCAACTTTTGAGTTTACAAAATAAATATTCACAATGAACAGTGGCTCTGGAAAATGCACATATGTACACATTTGGCTTCAGTTTTCTGTTTTCTGGTCTGTTAACAACACAAGGCTTCTACTTATTTCAAATTCATGAATGTAAAATGCGTCGCTTCCTGTTTTTAGAAGTTGTTTTTTTTTACATGAAATCAACACCAGTAACAGCGTGTCCAGGATGAGTAACACATTCATCAAAGGACATTTTGTTGGAGAAGTGTCACAGCACGTTTCTTTACCTTGAAGCAGTCATAAGTCAGCTGGTGAGCTGTTGTAAATGACCTACATGCTTCTCCACTGGGAGAGTAAAACAAGGACAATCCTGTCTCAATGCCTGTGCTGGTAATACGTTGAATCTATTATCTTTGAGTTTGTGCTGCGCAAATTGTGAACTGTGTTAGCAATTTTAAAACCATATTTGAATTTGTTGAATCAGCTCTTTATATGTTATGCTGACTCTGATATGCAAAAAATGCTGGTTTGTCTTTGCATCATTTTGTCCTTCTTTGCGTTATGTGAAAGCAACAAAAAGCAACAGCTTGTTTCCCAAAGGTAAAGTTTAGTTGTACAGATTTTTCTAAGGACATAAGTACATTCAACATCGGTTGATGAGCAATATGTCGTTGAAGATTCACCGTCATCCAGGTTTAGCTATCTGAAGATTGAATTGTGTCAACTCAATCTTCTGATATTAGTTGAGGTTTACTGGTCTTTTGTTTTCAATTAAGGTACATGATCATACAAATGAGCAAACCAGTTACTATTACCAACTTTTATTAACCTAAAAATGACAAGATTAGCTGTACAACCTTTGGTGGACAAGCTTACAGTACTCTACCCAGTAACAATTTTAAGTATGAATTCCTTTCAACCACAGTGAGGGTGAGCAGATCACAAATAAGAAAACATGCAGTGCAGTGTAAAAATCAGAAGTAGCCTGATGTCTCGCTTGCAGTATCTCAATTGTATAAAAGTGATAATTAACCTTTGACCAACATTTTGTGTCGTCACAGTTCTCCTAAGCTATAAGAGAAAAGCTTAAGTCTAGGTTTTAATCTGTATTGTATACTTGGTTTAGGTGCTCTGTAATTCTCTTAAATATTGTTGGTTTGTCATCTCATACTGGGTCTTATACTTTCAAGCATTTATTAGAAAACATTAAAACACTGCCAATGTCACTTGACAAATGACAAAATTATGACAATTCATGCCCAACAACTAATGAGACAAATAAATGTGATGGTTATATAAAATAATATCACTTAACATGTAAATCATTGTTACCTCGTGAACACTATTTCAATACAGTGAATGTTTGTGATGCCCCAGATATTTTTTTATATTTCGTTTTCTTAGGCTCAGTGCAACAAGGAATGTTAGGTCAAAATTATTTTTACAGAAAGGTACTAATTAGAGATCATATATTCACAGCAAACATGTTATTTAAAGTGTTTAAAAACTGTTTAAACTACACCTACATTTTAAATTACAAATCTCTGCAAATGAACCCATTATCTACACACAGACAGTAGTGCACAATTTCCTCTTCACAAGTGAACAATTTAATTAAGAGTGCAACCTGTAAACTACATTCAATTCAGTTAGATTAAATAATCAGTGTGACCCTGACACTATGTGATGGGTCCAAATATCAGGACGAAAAAGTGAAGAACCACAATCATTTCTACAGCAGAACCATTGGTGCAGCATGGAATTGATGCATGGAATTTCAGAGCTGGTAAACTGTGAGGTTTCTTTTAATCTGCCATTATTCCTCTGTATTTCGAGCAATTTGTGACAGATTACGTGCTCCACACTACTCATATAGGCCTTGTGTCCCTTCAGGGGTCGGCATATTGATTTGGCATGAATTTGTAGTGCCACAACCCTCCCATTTATCCGGGCTCGGGACCGGCACCAGAGTACCCTGGGTGGGTGGACACACCTGGTGGGGGTGGGATTTGAACCCGTGTCCTTCTGCATCCCAACCCAATGCTCTACCATCTGATTACGAGTAAGAACAAGTATGCTCTGCAATCAGTTAATAATTCACAATACCTTTTAATTATATCTAAAAAAAAAAGTGGGTACAGTGGCTGTATTGCTATACTGATTTTTACTTTTTCATCAGCCACTTTTATATGGAATTCCCTTCCTTTTTATTATCACGCACTAACTTAAAAATAATGGGTAGAGAGCTAAAACAAAAAAAGACAGACTGAGATCAGAGTGTGGATCATTTATAGAGTCTGGATGTTTTGTCTGTGCTTTTGTGTGACACTCCTGCCGTTATCACTGACCCCACAACCAGCAAGAGCTTCAGAGCATGTAGCTTGGTTTCTGTGTGATCACCTGGGCACTGTGTGTGGAAAATAAGCACTTTCTGAACAATGGGTCAAGTTGTAATGAATGTTATTGATCAGTTACAATGCATAAAATAATCAGCTAGTTTAGCAGATGAAGGCACTGAAAAAAATGACAATTTGATAAAAATGTGGTATAGAGATCCACAACATTTTCCTGCAGCATTAGTCTCATATGACCGAATATGAAGAACAAATACATTTCCATTTCGAGAGGCAAAAAGCTAGTGAGCTTTGACATGAAGAGGATACAACATCAGTCTCCTTTGGTGCTGGACACTATCTGTCCTGGTTGTCCAACTTGAGGCCAAAGTCCGAGGCGTCCTCAGAGGGAGTGTCTAGGACTGGATTGACAAACCCTTCAAATTCAGTGTCTACATTGTCCTCTGGATGATTACTCACAAAATCATTCTCCCACTCCAGTGCGTTTGAGTCCTCAGAGGCGGATGTCAGGCCACTGTTCATCTGCTTGCCACCAGGCCTCAGGGCTGCACGCAGAATGTCCTCCTCCGTCCGAGACCTCTCCCAGGCTGGAAGTGCTCGATTGATTCCTGCAAATCAAGGAAACAAGTTTTTATTCTGACAGCAGAAGTCAGAAAAAAAAAAAAAAAAAGGGGGGGGGGGGGGTACCATCCATGTGTAAGCCAAATTTATACTACATACTACATTTAGCTGCAATATGTCTGTTATACAGTAAAGTATGCAACAATAGGATTATTTTTTTAGTTTAGGAACTATGTAAAGTGCTCTGAGTGCCAATAGGTAGAAAATCGTTATATAGGTGGAGACAATTTACTATAAACGATGAGCACTTTAATGTTAGGAGTACTATAAAATGCAGCTTAATATTCAAATGTAATTTTCTGTTTGACACCCAGTCGATATCCAAAGAATATTCAAATTACTATTATACAGACATGGATAAATGTGTTCGTACCCTTCCACTAAAATAATACAAAAATTAATACACAACTCAATTTTTAAAAATCTAATAAGTAGTAATCTACAACAAACATGCTGCATTTGGCTTCCAATATAATCTGCTACTTAAAATGGGCAAAAATATTAAAATGCTCAACTTTAGATTTTATAGAACATTATGACTGATGCAATCGCTGTAATCACTTGCTTTTTTCAGCTCGTAATGAAAGTCGTAAACTTCTCAACAGGTAGTTCGGTCAACTCTTAAGGAACACATTTCTCGGGTTCTATCAGGTTTAAGGAATGCATTCCCTGTAGGGCCGTGTTTCATGGAGTCCTTTCATTCAGAACATAGCGTAGTGTGAAAGGATTGATCTTGAATATCAGCGTTGATGTGTTTTAAGGTTTTTCTCCCATGCAAACTTTCCTTCTGGTTAATCTGGTGTTAATTTGTCTTCTTTAAGAGCCATTCTGGAAGGTTGGCTACCATCCCATGGACCTCAGCTGTGATCACAGGAAAAAAAAGAAGCTGCTTGGAGATGCTCATGTAGCCTTTCCATTGGCCACAAACTTGGCAATTCTGTCGTTCTTATCTCCTCAAATGGCTGTTTTCTCTGACTTTTCATTGTTAGTGTTATGCACAGTGATAGCAAACAGTGCAATGATTACTTTTCCATGGATACCAATAATTTACTATGGCCATTGGTTTTATAAAGATTTTTAAAAAAATCAAGTACTTTTCCTTTTTCAGGAAGAATAAATTTTTAGCCATGTCTATAGATGATAAAGAAAAGCATCAAATTAATCTGAGCAAAAGTTAGTTAGCAAAGTGTTTTCTTAAACAAGCCCAAACCCAAAGCGAGTTAAATCTAGTTACCTGTCCACAGCAACCTCTCCATGCGGATTGATAAATTGAATTTAGTGAATCTGGACTGAAAAATAACTGATGCACTGGTTTGGAGGCAGAGAAAGCTCTAACTCTTTCCATCGGTGAAATCCAAGTTCTAAAAAAGGTCACATAAATGTTTGATGGGATTGTCGATTGTGACGGAAAACCGATTGTTTCCTACCTGCAATTGAGGAGTCGGAGGAAAGACCTGCTAGCAAAATCGACAAAGGAAGCTTTTAAATCTGACTGTACAATCTCACCTTCCTCATCCTCCCACTCTAGATCCAGTGATGTCCCATCATCATTGGTGGAGCGGGTCTTGGTGGTAAAATCCCAGCTGCACTCAGTGTTGGGAGTCACTACGTTCGTGTCAGAGGGAAGTCCTAGAAACAAAGAGAATACTTTCCCCTCAATACACAGTGCCCTGAACTCATCAACAACAAGCATATGATCAATTTATTGCTAAAAATGTTGTATGCATGCATATTAATAGAGGTAATGTAATTAAGGCTCACTCACTGCTGCTCCTGAAAGCCTCAGACTGGGCTTTTACATTCTGGAGGTAGACGTCAAAATCCTCCCCCGAGGGTGGTCTGAAAGAGTTTGTGATCAATTAACTAGAGAAGGATGCGGCACAAAAGCAAACTGCCCTTAAAACTCAGTGAGCCTAAAAAAAACCCCTCCTGCTGAGGTTTTTACTCAAACCAGACTTTAAATATTTCAGTTGAGTTTTTGTTATTTGTAGTGTTATGGAAATATGTAATTTGTTTTGATTGAAATTGTTAATGTATGGTGAGATCATGTTAACTTGTACATGTGCAGTGTTTTGTGTGAACAAATAAAGTGTTAAAAAAAAACACCTTAGGTCCAGTCATTTTTTAAATTGTAAATTCATAAGATTTGTTTTTGGACTCTCTTTTTTGGATCTCTAACATTATGGATTTAAGCGCGAGTCCACCCAGACATTTCATGATAGCTCCTTTTATTCCCACTGCAAAGTATCAGAATTGGTGAGCTTTAGCTACATTCTCGCACTGTTGCTGAATACTGAATTCTTAAACTGGACACTTTTGCTTTACTGCCTCCTCTGCAGCCTACACACCGAGTGAGAGCAGCCACAAAGAGAGATTAAAAAGAAATAAGTAAGTTTCCGTCAAAAAGTTTAAAAAAATCTTACAGAGTTACTGATTAATACAAATGACCTTGTGACTCCTTCCTGCCCTTTTACTGTATCCGGCATTGTTAGCTATTGAAGCATATGCAGGAACTCATGACCGCAGTTCTCAGCTCCTCAACTACCCTGTTGTCTAATGAACTTAAGTGACTCACTTTCTTTGCTGAGTATCGCCGGACCCATCCGCTTTCCCCCGAACCCTCTGGGTAGACAGCTGCTAAACCAAAAAAGGACAAAAATCAAGTAAAACGATTGTCAAACTTTCCTATGATTGAAATAAAGACTATATTGATTCAAGAAAAACATGTAATGTAATGACAGAGAAGCAGTGGAATGGGGCATGAAAGCAGTAAAGAAACCTCAACTAAGTAGAACTGATTGTATGTATATTTGCATTTATATTTCTGTTATTGTTTATTTTTATAAAAGCAATTTTAGGCCTTTGTGTAGGAAAATATGACAAGCTTCCAAATTTATAGTCCAAATTTCTCTATTCATAATGTACAGTGTCCATAATGTATAGACCTGTTTTTTCTTTACCTCATTTCACTGCTTTTAGTTATTTTTAGACCAGTTCTAGGTCTATTACCATCTTATAGATTAATGTTTGTTTGCTACACATGATATGAACTTGGTATCTTTTGCCTCCTCAATATAGCTTGACTTCGAATGTGCCTACGGATTGTGGATTCTAGCAATGCTAACAAGTTGTTGGTCAGGTAACTGAGACAGACGACACTGTCACGGACTATATAACCCGGACAGCCTGATGAAAAGTAAAAGAAGACAAAGGACATATGACGGTGTTCTTTTGAGACACAGCCGAGGAATTGAGAATGCTGAGAAGTCTCTGCGCAGGGTCATAAGGTTAGAGGAGAACTTTTGGCGAAACAGTAAGTCAAACTGGCAGAAGGGAGCGCTCAGTGCCGCCTCACCTCCTTTTTTCTTTCACGTGCCAGCCTGGCGGCTTCACGCTGGGCAGCATTTCTAGCCTCTTCTTCTAGCCTTAACTTCTCCTCTTGTGCCTCTAACTGAGCAGACACAACAAAATAAAACAAACACAAAGCACAAAACAGAAAATTACAAAACAGAAAAAACATAGCAAATAAAAAATAAGCAAACAAACAAACAAAAAAAACCTAGGTCTTAAACGTAAAATGAAATAATGGGACCTGCTATTCTAACAAAACCAGATCCTGCTATAAACTGTGTCCTACCTCTGCTTGCAGCTTCCGGTCGATGACTAGCTGTTTGTCTGAGATTGCAGCATAGCGATGTTCTCTGAGGTGCTTGATCTCATCTTCGCTGATGGGCCTAAAACACACAGTAAAATATACTTGAAGGTAAAATAATATCTAGAGTTCTTTTAAAGAGTTTTTTTAAATCAAAATATACTTGTTTTATATTGACACGACTCTCTTACTTGGGACAGAGCTGTGGGCTTTCTCCCTCACCCTGCAATGCAACAAACACAACATGTGACATCTAGCACTGACCTGCTACTACTGGGACTTAAAAAAGATGACAACTTCATATGAAGCATGATCAAAAAGATGAGACTCACCTCATCACTCTCTACTAGATTTTCAAACTGCAAAAATAGAGGTAAAAATTGGACAAATCAAACCATACAATACATCATTCAAACAAGTCTCCAATGCTAGTAAAAGTATGACACAGACCTCTATTGTGTAATGTTCCCCTGTGGTACTGCTTCGGAAATATTTGGACCTGTGAAAGACAATTTAGAGAACATTATTTTATAATGTGAATGTATGCAGTGTTCCACTGTAATTAGAGAAATGATATTTTTGTTTACAGCCTGAAAATGGTTTGGTGAATTGAAGCAGAGTAGTCGGCTTTGTTTAAGAGACTCACACTAGTATGTACATTGCCACGTGGGAATTCTCACAGGAAATTGCATCAAAAACTTGTTTTTAAGATTAAATGAACAATCAACAACAACTGCTAAAGAAACACTGGTCATAGCAGAGGAGGCACAGGTGTGAATAATACCACAACGTTTATTTCTTTTTTTAAACTAATGCAATTTCTGTGTCTGAGGACAGAGAATGTAGTTATTGTACAGACTGTAAAACCCACTAATGTATTAAATTGGATTTGATGATTTGAGAATTAAGTATATATATAGTTCAAAACGGATGCTTACACACACTGTATGAAAAGAAACAACCTTTTTTCCCCATCACTGACATTAAATCAAACTAAACTTTTCCTGTTTTAGGCCAGTTCGAATTTTTACAATTATTTCTATTTGCTGAATGCCAGAATAATGAGAGAGAGAATTTGTTATTACTTTCTTCAAGGTACGAAGTTCACATACACTTCCTTAGTATTTGGCAGCATTGCATTTGAACTGCATGGCTTGGGTCATACATTTTGGATGTGTAGGGTTTTGCTTTAATATTTCTACATAATGTTCTGTCCTCATGATGCCATCTATTTTGTGAAGTGCACTAGTCCCTCCTGCAGCAACCCACCTCCCCCCACCCAACATGATGCTGCCACTTCCATACTTCACAGCTGGGATGGTGTTGTCAGGCTTGCAACCTTCTCCCTTTTTCCTCAAAATGTTAATGATGGTCATTATGGCCAAACGGTTACATTTTAGTTCCATCAGACCAAAAATTAAGGTCTTTGTCGCTGTGTACATTTGCAAACTGTAATCTGGCAATTCTGGTAAATGTACCCAAGGTTAAAGCAGACTTCCAGAAGTCCACAATTCTTCTCTTGATATCTTGGCTCATTTCTTTTAATTTTCCCATGATCCCAAAAAGTTTATCATTATTTTGGCATTTAGAAAATAGAAATAATTAAAACAAATTCTAACTGACCTAAAACAGGAAAAGTTTAGTCGGCCCAGTGCTTAACTTTTTTCCATATTTTCTTATGTTACAGCCTCATCCAAAATGGATCAAATTCTACAAATAATACCCCATTATGACAATGTGAAAGACATTTGATTGAATGCAAATTTAATAGAAATACATTTTTTTTTTTTAAATTACATGTACAGTGCATAAGTCTTCATGACACTCAAAATTGAGCTCTGGTGGATCCAGTTTCCTTTGATCATCCTTGAGATGTTTGTAGGATTGCAGTGGTCAGTTCACGCCCGATGTGGCCCTTCCCGGCCACATGTGGTAATGTCCCTGGGCAAGATACTTAACCCTCAACAGCCATCTCCCCCTCCGCAGCCGTGCAGTGCTGGTCCCAAGCCCGGAAGAAATGGGGGAGGGTTGCGTCAGGAAGGGATGTTGTGTGTTGAGAGGTTTCTACAACTTGATTAGAGTCCACCTGTGGGAAACTCAGTTGATTGGACATGTTTTAAAAAAAGCATACACCTGTCTATATAAGGTTCCACAGTTAACAGTGCATGTCAGAGCACAAACCAAGCTATGAAGTCCAAAGAATTGTCTGTAGACCCCTACGACAGGATTGTATTGAGGCAAAGATCTGAGAAGGGGTGAAGGAAAATTTCTGCTACATTGAAGATTACAATGAGCTCAGTGGTCTCCATCATCTGTAAATGGAAGAAGTTTGGAAGCACCAGGACTCGTCTTAGAGCGGGCTGACAGGCGATTGAGAGAGAACGGCCTTAGTCAGGGAGCTGACCAAAAAGCCAATGGTCACTCTGAAAGAGCTTCAGCGTTTGTCTGCGAGAGGAGAACCATCTCTGCAGCACTCTACCAATTAGGCCAGTATGGTAGAGTGGGCAGATGGAAAAAACTCCTCGGAAAAAGGCACATGACCGCCGACCTGAAGAACTCTCCAATCATGAGAAACAAAATACTCCGGTCTGATGAAACAAAGATTGAACTATTTGGCCTGAATGGCAAGTGTCATGTCTGGAGAAAACAAGGCACCACTCACCACCTGGCCAATACCATCCCTACGGTAAAGCGTGGTGGCAGCATCATGCTGTGGGGATGTTTTTCCATCTGCAGGAACTGGGAGACTAGTCAGAATCAAGGGAAAGAGAAATGCAGCAATGTACAGAGACATCCTTGATGAAAACTTGATCCAGAGCGCTCTGGACCTCAGACGGGGGCAACAGCTCATCTTTCAACATGACAATGACCCTAAGCACACAGCCAAGATAACTAAGGAGTTGCTACAGGACAACTCTGTGAATGTCCTTGAGCGGCCCAGGCAGAGCCCAGAGTTGAACCCGTTTGAACATCTCTGGAGAGATCTGAAAATGGCTGTGCACCGATTCTCACTTTCTAACATCATGGAGCTTGAGAGTTACAGAAAAGAATGAAACAAACTGCCCAAGATGCAGTTTTCCAAGCTTGTAGCATCATACTTGAGGCTGTAATTGGTGCTAAAGGTGCTTCAACAAAGTATTAAACAAAGGCGTTGAATACTTATGTACATTTTTTTATATTTAATGCAGATCAAACTTCTTTCAGTGTCATTATGGGGTGTTGTTTGTAAAACATAACAAAATTGAGAAAAACGTTAAGCACTGGGAAAACTTTCTGGATGCACTGATTAAATATATACATATGCCATGGATTGTACTTTTGCAAAGGTTATAATTTCCCTCTTTATAGGTTGAAATCGTCACAGGTGATAACTCTGTGTTTATTACTGAGGTGGGTAGTGGATTCATACTTCAGTGCATTATAAGTAGAGCTTGTAAGTCTGTTTTGGCCTATTCAAAATGAATGAGGAACAGACAACTGAGACTGAACACAGACTGAACAAGGTCTAAACTGACCATTAGTTACAGGCCTGGTGTATCAGACCCAGTTCAGTCCGTCTTTCACTCTGCTAAACTGCTGACAATAGGGGTGGGGTCTTCACACTGTCTTTGACTGCAAGTTGGACCCTACACATGGTTTATAGCGCTGGAACTCATCGCCAGCAAGCCAACACACGGAGCTGCGATAAAAGTCTCCACTCACATCAGTGTATCAGTTACCGATGTTAGCATTAGGCGGACAGCAGACGATGCTATCATGCTAGTTAGTTAGTTCACCTAGCTAACGTTGAAGCTGTGTTTGACTTACCCGCCTCCCCTCTGGATTCTGTTGGCTTCTCTCCTGAAGAGCCCAACACAGTAAGCCCAGCAGTTACCCATCGCATTGTCAAATGTGACTCTTATCTGCCTGTCTTAACTACTTTACATGTCCTGACAGCTGCTGGTGTATTTCTGTGGGAGCTACATTTCCACCACTTCCGCATCCTTCTTGCTCGTCGCTTCATCAGACGTGACTGAAATGTTCAACACCACCACCTACTGTTGCTCATAGTGATGTGACGTTCCGTGATAAAAAAGGGAGAGTTGCGGCAGGAAGGACATCCGGCCTAAGAACTAATGCCAAATGGCTTAAATCTGATGTTTTTGGTAAAACACTGGATATTCTTTCATCCATCCATGCATCCATCTATCCACTTTATTGCTTACTCTGTTAAGGGTTGCAGTGATCGTAACTGATCATAACAGGCAGTGGTCAGGTGAAAGCGTACACCCTTAACAGACTCTGCCTGTTTGTTATACTGTTATTAAAATAAATACAGTAAGTTCCGACACTGAACAACATTCAAACTAGGGACTCTGGAATCAGGGATTCACTGCAACCAATATGCTTTATTGTACTTCTTTAATTTATATCAAAATCAGGGCAGACCAGCTGTTGTGTCAGAGGCCGGTATATGCGTCAGAAGCTACAGAGTGTCATCGGAGGTGAAGAGGTAGGCGTGAAACTCAGTCTCAGCAGGGTTGCTTTCCACTTTGCTGACTTTGACTTTCTGGGTAACAGGCATGCACCTGGGCATGAGCTTTTTCCCACTCTGAAAGAAAAGGGGAAAGAGTTTAAGCATTGCTTCTGTTGTTGAAACTTGAATTGTAAATTTGATTGTAGTTGTCAAAAAAGTAAGTGTGAAATTAAATCGGGATAAACCAAAAGCTTCTGTTAATTTTTCACTTTTTTTAAAAGTGAGTGTTTATAAAAAGCAAGTTAATGTTATCTTCTTATATAAAGCTGTAATGTTTCTCAACAGGTTTCACTAAAGTTTACCTGGTACTTCACATTAGAAAGGCTGGCCAGAGAAGGTTGCCATTGAAATGAATGTGGTAATAAGGTACTAATATTCAATTTTGATACTCAGGGTTTACCAAATACAGAGAATTGTATATGTATAAAAACAACTCACTGTTTTCTTGGAGTCAGCCAGGGATCTCTCCAAGTACTTCCTCATCCTTTCTTTCTGTTTCTCCTTCTGCTCTCTCAACTTTTCTTCACGCTCCCTGCAACATGATGTAGTCAGAGGGGATTTGTACATACTATCGTAGTTTGTTCAGAATATAATAAAGGAAAAAAAATGAATTCCACACTTTCCAGGTATTGCACCCTGATGAATATCATTGCCAAAAGTTATCTCATTGCCTTTGGATATTTGATGCTCTGTTGATTTAATTTTGCAACCAAGAGAAAATTACGTAAAACATAGTCACTAAAACACACCTGCTGCTCCTCTCGCTGTCCTTGATCTTTCTTATCATGTCCACGAATTCTTTGGGGATGCTCTCAAGGTCCAGCTGCAGTAACATCATACGGTTCTCAATGTTAGCTACTTTTTCCAGTATGCTGAGGTTTGTCATCCTGTCATCAACACAGAGGCGATGCACCTCTGCTACTTTTTCGGTGAGTGCATCAAGCATCCCATCCTGGAAGCAAACAAGACACCTAGATACTTAAAACGCTTGTTATTGTTATACATATTTCGCAGTAAAGACATCGTAATCTTTATTATTATTGTTGTTGTTCTGACTTGTGTCTTCCGTATGTTTCTTGGGGCTTAACTAGAAAAGAGGTGATCTTGGTGGCCAGACAAACTGTTCATCACATTGTGCATCCTTACCTGGTCATCTGTGTTCAGTGAGAAATGGAACTGAACTTTCTGTTTGAGCTTGTCGCCTTTCAACTTCTCTTCTTCTATTTTCCGTTTCATGTCATTTATCTGTAGTGCCAGCTGCTCCTCGTCTTTTTCACTTGATACAAATAGGAATCAACAAGTACAACGCTAATTGTAACACAAACCATGTGGGAACAGCAAATGCTATGTCAGGCTTATGTCAGGCCACCCATGACCCACATTACTTACATTTTCTTCCGGGTTGTCTCCATGGACTCTTGGAGCTCATCCACTGTCTCTTCTACCCTTGTTGAGTTTTGAATTGCAGATAAGTTCTGCTCTGTCAGGTCTGTCAGCAGATCTAGAAGCTGCTGGGGATCAGTGAAGTATAGCTCTGGCTCATCCTACAGAGAGATGATACAAGGTGGACAAGTGAGACCACTGTGAGCACTGCTAATGAGGAGTCAAGCTAAATTTAGATATTGCTTTAGTGAACTGATTTAGTGGGGGGGGGAACAACACCTCGTATTCTGAACTGTCACTATCCAGGTTGCATTTCGTGATCCTGAAAGGCCAAAGAAAGAGACTGAAGTCATGAGGAGAAGAGATGCGCCCGTGTAAGTTTTTAGGTTAATAGGTGAAAACTATTTTTAAAAGGTATTTAGCTGTCTACTAAATGAGTGTTTCTTTTACTTTATTCTTAACGTTCAATCAAAGTCATGGATTAGCGTGTTCACTGCATTTGTGTTTGCGTGTGTTTCCTCACAGTGTGTTGCTGTGGACTGAGGACAGGCTGGTCTCTCTGATGGAAGACAGTCTACCTGGATTAGACACCTTCATCTCCAAATCTGTGTGCATGTTAAATAGTGTCACCTTGGTCAGCATAATATATTTTCGGTTGATACACTTGCTTTAGCTTTTCCCAAAGTAAAGTACTTGCCACTCCTACTGACTGACTCCTCCCTGTTGTGCTCATCCTGCGGCTCTCTGTTAGATGGGACTTTTGCCTTCATAGCTTTAGCTCTCTGGGCCTCCTGCCACTCTGGTGGAGACAACTTGAACAGTAGCTCCTTGTATCTCTTGCAGTCCATCAGAGTTTCTTCTAACTTGGTGAGTTCACTATAAAACAGAGAGACTGGATTTAAGATCTTTATTTACAGTGCTTCTTTAAATGGCTTTTGGAGAATCACATTAGTCCATGTGACACACACACACACACACACATACAGAGTGAAGGTACTGTACTTGTACCAGATGCAAAGAAATCTGTTAATCTTTATAATACAAAAACTTTTACCTTTTTATGGTCCCTATTTCAGCATTCAGTCTCTTGATTTCAGCATTCTTTTCCTGTTTGGACTTGGCCTCCTGTTCAAAACTGACAACCCCAACAGGACAAAGGTTTACAATGTAACTTTTACAAAACTTTCATACAAATGTTCTCTTATTGGGGCAAAAACTAGTCAGTGTCCAGTAGTAATTTAAGACCGAAACATTACATCTAAATATATTGTTTCTTACAATGTACGGGCCTCCACAGACTTCTTCTCATTGTCCCTAAGGAACTCTTCAAACTTGAGGTTGTCTCTTTGGATCATTCTTTCAAGCTGTTTAAGCTGTCTTTCCTCTTTCGCAATGGCCTCATCCATTCGCACAATCTCAGACTTCTTTGTTATCAGTGCTAACTGAGAAAGAGAAAAGAGGCAGATGGAGCATTAAAGGTGATTAAGCAGAATGCCAAGTCAGGCACTGTATTTTTTGGTGGACAAAGAAGAGAGTCACTGAATAAAACTAAACTACAGTGCCTTGAAGAATATCAAAATATTAGCGTACAGCTGGGAAACTTAAAATATCACCAGTATTTTATCAGTATATCTGCAGTAATATCCCTTCAAACCTTCAAAAAGCATCAGCCACAGTCAACTGAGAGACTGAAAAAAATGCTGCTTGTTGTACACATGGCTGTACCTATATTTAAGATCTTAGCAAATCCCTTAGCAATTACATCTTTTACCTCCAACACTGCCTTCTGTCGCTCCATGGAGATTAAGTCATGTTTGCTCTCTTTTGTAAGGTTTTCTGGGGCCAGAGGACAGACAATATTAAACATTTAAATTAAAATGGCAATCGAAAGAAATACATGGAGCGGTTTTTAAGCTAAGAAGATTTTGACTCTCTCTTCCCTCTCACCTCGTTTCATCATGGCAATCTTCAGTTCCCGTTTGCCAGTTATTTGTTTAGGTCGAATTCCCTTACTTTTTACATGTTCTGGCATTTTCACTTCCTCCTCCCCCTGCGCTCCCACTAACTCTTTCTTCAGCTTAGCCCTCATTTGTTCAGCATGGGTCGTCTTCTCATTAATTGGCAAAGCCAGAAATTTACGCAACTCCTGAGCATGGAGGAGAGGAGCAGCATTGACTTCCAGTAAACACAGGAAAGATCCATTGTTCACAGACATCCAAGTATCATTCAGTGGATGTGAAATAGTTAATTTCCAAGTACACACTTAAGCACGAACACCAACCTCTTTTTTGTCCCTGTTTTCAAATTCACTTAGTAGAAAAATGCTTTCATTGGCTGGCACTTTGAACGGGCTCTGTCTTGTCTCCCTCCTGCTCCTCGTGTCTACACAAAATGGAAGGAATAAAACAAAACACATCATATCATTTTCTATAATTTTATCACTGTATTATTCAAAAATGTTATTTCGTCCACTATAGAGTACCTTCTTTATGTGACTAAGAACAAGAAACTTACTGGGATGTGGTAGTGACATTTGAGGTTTCCTCTGGCAACTGGATCAGTGTTCAACTTGGCTGCAAGTTACAGAAAGATTACAAGTGAAAATTTTGGAAACTTTCTTCATTATTACAAAGTACAGTTTGTAATAATGTGTTTCCCAATCGAAGTCTGGCTGTTTCTACCCTCAGGTCAGTAACTAAAGGTCACTGACCTTTGACATGAATGCTTCTCACTGTCAACATCTACACAATTCACGTTTATAACCTCCAGTTTAGTGTTGGCAAAAAGGCCACTTCAATAAAAATGAATTTATTATGTGACTCACCCAGACAGGGGTTTTCTCTTATTTACTATTTACACCTGTGGTGCATGTACATGCTGGGAATTAAAGGATAAGATCAAATTCATTGGGTTGATTAGAACAATAAAGCTAGAAGGTCTAATTAGGCAAAAAATGAAAACACTTGTGAAGGTGGACCACTGATGCTATAAAGACTTTAATTGACATGGTGATAATTGCATTAGTTTATTCTTTTTAATTTAAATTTAAATTATTGTCACCTCTTTTAAATAACTTGTTTAGCAAGCAATTATTTCTGCATCTTCACTATGTGGAGCAAGTATTGAGATAATTTACTTATGTAAATCCACTCATTCATATTTGAAATTAAGGCATTAAATAGTTTAATCACAAACATGTAATTCAAATTCCTAAGAAGTAGGGATGATGGGTAAAATGTAAATAAAACAGAATGCAATAATTTGCAAATCTCACTGGATTGCAGGCACCAGTTCAGCACCTGGACTCTTCTCCTGCGAAGCCGTGCTGTTACGATGGATGCAGTATGTGGTTTAGCATCGTCTTGCTGAAATATGCAAGAACTTACCTGAAAGAGACGTTGTCTGGATGGGAGAATATGCTGCTCTGAAACCTCTATGTACATTTCATCATAGATGGTGTATTTCCAGATGTGTAAGCAGCCTACGCCATCACAGCATTTCTGGATCGTGTTCAGATATAAGGCTTTTTATTTTTGCATGATACAGCATTAACTTATATTTGTGGATTGCGTAGCAAACTGTGTTCACAGTGATTTCTGGAAGTGTTATTGAACCATGCAGAGATGTCTACTAGAGAATCGTGCCTGTTTTTAATGCAACTCCACCTGAGGCCCCCAAGATCAGGCGCATCCAGTTTTAAGCTTTGGCCATGGCCCTTGTGCACAAAGATTCCTCCTAATTCTCTGCATATTGATGATATTATATAGTTTAGATGTTGGGATTTTTAAAGTCTTCGCAAATTTACGTTCAGATACATTTCTCTGAAATTGTTCCACACTTTTTAGATGCAGTTTGTCAATTGGTGTTCCTCCGCCCATCTTTACATTCGAGAGGCTCTGCCTCTCTGAAATGCTCCTTTTATACCCAGTTATGTTACTGACCTATTGCCAATTAACTTAATTAACTTAATTTACCTTGCAGCTCATTTAAAGAATAAGTAGTAAAGTGTTAGCACATTGTCGAAATATTCTTTAGTCCCGCATTCAGAATTTTATCTAAGTATAAAAGCATTAATAAAAACAGTACTTGAAGTAAGTTTGCTTACAATGTGATTGGATTATAGTTAAAAAAGCTTGCTACATGATAATCCACAAACAATGATTTTCATAATAATATAGGATGTTATCAGCTCTAAGGCACTGCTGGGACCTGAACCCGGGATGTCGTTTCTTCGACAAATTAAGCCTCAGTACCTCACTTTTCTGATTTTATAGCCCATTGTAGTTGGAATATTATTGCCAACTGACTGATGTGCTTTTCGATTCTGAATACAAGAATGCATTAGTTTTGAGGTGCAGATTATCCTTTAATTAAAAAGATAGTATTTATACTAAATATATTTAGTAACATAAGATAGAAAGAAATACTCATTAACCATCTACCTAAAACAGCTAGTATTTAAGGCAAGTTGAGATGTATTGGATTCTCAGTCTTTGATAACCCTACTCTGTACTGAGCTTTTGTACAACTAAAAGAAAATAGACATTATATATAAATACAAAGAAATAATTCTGCTGATTCTTTGATTCTTGCTTTGGTTGCTAGACATTAGTTAAGTGAATGTAAATGTCTAATTATTGAGTAAGTTTTCAGTTTGGTTGATTATTTTCTTTGCTGTTATTAATGTTTGTATCCTTTTTCCTTCTGATCGCCTCAAACTAAAATAAATTAACTACTTAACTAACCAATTAAGTAAAAGTAAGTTGCATCCAGTTACATTCCACCATTGACCAAACTACACTGTGTAAATAAATATCAATCTGGGGAACTGTCCTGATTTAATTGAATGACTATTAATGTTTGTTAATGTAAATGTTTAGGGGATAATATAGCGTTAAATAAGTTTCAATATTTCAGCTAGAAAGAACAGTTTTCTTAACACTAACGTGATATCAAACGCACGTCTTTGTCTGATATCTTAAAAACAAGCGAACAATCGCAGTTAGCATTGTTGACACTGTTTCTACGTGTGTTAGCAGGTCATGCTAGTTACAGGTTAGCCGTGGTTTATGCTTCTAATGATGAAACAAAATAAAACAAAAAACGGGTTACTTGCTGTACACTTTAGTATAATATAAAATAGTTCCACCCACCTCTTTATCCTACAGTACATCTGATAGCTAATCCTGTTCACACAGAGGACAGCTACACTCTTCGGTGGAACTGGGCTCTCCGTTTGTGTACCGTTGTCATGGTAACTGTTGCCTTCACCGTCTCCTTGTAAAAATGTATTTTTAAACTAAATATCATATATTTCCAGTACCTTTTAATTCGTTCACCAGCTGATACTGTAGTCAATATTCTCTTTGGTACACACCTCTACAAGTCTGCATATGTGTTGTAAAGAGAAGATGTTTAATGCAACGATTTCATTGGGCGTTTGGGGACATAAAAACTTTAAAAAAATATATCAACCATTACACACAACGTTTGAATTAGCAATACTTGTAGATTGGCATGTTGTACTTCCCACTTAACCCTTAGAAAAAATTAGACACTAAACGTTGTTTGCTCCATCATTTCTGCAAACCATACACAGTATATTCTCCACTAGATGGCACAGACAGATCACAATCTGTTGCAGAACACTGTATGTCCCTAAGGTGATGGATCGCCTTGTTGAATGGAGAAACCCAGAACAGAAAAGCTGATGAAACACATGTAGACATGATTGTATTTGTAAGTGGAATGGCATCTTTGTATTGTGACTATTTCTTCCTATGATGAGTTCATTGCCAACTCTACTTTTAGTTCATTGTATACAAGTAAATATACTTAGAACCTGATACTGTACATCCCCTCCCACACATCCACACATGACCCTGCACATCTCAGCTCATCAAAGCTGCCCACACACTACACTTGCTTGTAGGAAATCCCACTGTCAGATTGTCAGGTTAAAGGAATGCAAACAGAAGGGGGAGTGTTGGCAGAAAAAGAGGCACGTTGGTTAAAGATCAAGAAATATAGGAATAGAGGAAACGCAAAATAAGCCCTAAAATGTACTCGAAATTTCAAAATTTTCAAAAACATTTTTTATCACATCTTCACAAAAATCCTGACATGACTATTGTAAAATGTGTTTCAAGACAATGTAAAGCCACTTCTTAAATCTAGCAGCAACAGCTTTAATATAACTGTGGATGAAAGTGGTTGCAATAGTATGAAGATGCTGTAAAAGCAGCTGGTTTCTTACAGTATTGCATGGGCTGCTTCAGCTTTACAGATTGCCTCCACCTCCCCCGCTTGCCCAAAGAAAGTGGGTATTGGTATTATATAAGAGGTGAACATTCTGCCTACTATGCATAATGAGATAGACAGCTTTTCTTTAAACATAAGTAACACAGCTGCCTTGAATGAACACACATCATTTAATAAGATACACCTAAATACATTATATTTCCTGATAAGTGGATATAAACATAAGTTATACACATACAAATATATATATATATATATATATATATATATATATATATATATATATATATATATATATATATATATATATATATATATATATATATATATATATATATATATATATAAAAAAAACATATTTATATTCAATGTACAAGAATGTACAAGAATAAATGAGATATGGGTAAGTTCTTAGATGCTAAATACCCCCTTTTTACCTGTATCAAGTTAAAAAACAGTACTGACCTTCTGTCATTAAACCACCAGAGCTGGAGCTGCCACACATTTCTGTTGAGGTGGCTGTGAGTTGAAGACTGAGTTCAAGTCTGTATGACGGTGGAGCAGGACTGCAAACAGACAGCATTTAACAAATTGCTTCTGGCGTGTCTGATCAAACCTTCTGATCAAACGTATGCACTATTATTTTGGGCTAATGCTGCAGTCTGAAATCATTAAGTGATAATTATTTTTGTTCTTAAGCAAATAACAGCTCTTAAGGTTATACTAAAGTACTAAATTATAGTCTCTAACTTGAAGTACTAATACCACCCTGTGAAACAGTGGTATACTTTGAGTAAGATTTGGCCTTCTGACTATTTACAGAATTTCATGTATTTCTATTTGTCTAGTGATTTTTGTAGCCTTTTCTACATTGTAATTTGAAAAAGACTGTAGGGACCAAGTTGGGTGTGTGTATATTTGTGTGTGTATGTGTGCATGCATGTGCATGTTTGGAGGTTTATTGATTTATCGCTGACAGACAGGTGAGTGGGAAGCCTTAATTTCTGATCACCCTCACACAGCAATTTCAGTGGCTGCTTAGCCCATCTCGTTAGTATGTGTCGTTTGCAAAGATGCACAATAAATGTTTGAAATGAAGTAATACTGGATAAAAGTGTTGTTTTTTTTTGGATTAAGCTGCACATGCATTGGAATTTCTTAGCCTCTCAGAGTCTATTGATCACTGGGAAAGCTCCCCCCATAATGAAAAATAGCCAAAGGGATGAGCAGATCAGACTGGATTGATTGAGAGTCTCATGCTAACACTAGCTTTGTTCCCCAAAGGTGTATATTGTAGCTTTAAGCATGAAAATACATGCACATACTGTGTCAATTGTAAAGTATATGTTAAACTGTGGAAGCATAATAAGGACCTGCAAAGCAACACAAACATTTTTTGCTTGGTGCCTTTTTTACTGGCGTTTTAAGGGTTTTGACTGAACTTTAAATATGCGTGAGTTATGTCATGTTGACCTTTAGAAATATGTCTTTGCCACTTGAATGTAATGATACCTTTCCTACTGATACATTTGATAAAAGGCTGCACACAGGCAAAGCAGTGATGCAAAGCTTCTCTGATTCCCACATGGGGTCTAGAAGAAAGGAGCGGGTTTGAGTGTGAGTGGACATTGATTAGTTACCATATAGTTCATATTAGGTGAAACAGCAGAGGCTCCAGTCATAATCACAGAACAATCATCATAAATATTTAATAAATGTTGGAGTGACATTGATTGGAAAAATCTCAAATTGTAATGAATTTTGCTCGAATTATCATATAAGACACTATGATTATTCCTTCCTCTACTCTCAAGCAAGGCTTTTAATTTAATGAATTATTTCAATGTCAACTGGGAATTTAGCACGACTGGGGAAAAGATATTTCTAAATATAGGACACTGAGAAGCATGGCTAATGCCAGTTTATACTGAATAATTATTTACTGGGAAATGAGTGAGTCTTCAGCTTGACATAAAGCAGAGAAATGAAGACATTATTTAAATCCTCCAAATGTCTATCACCAGACACCGCACTGCACAGTTCATGTTTATTTTTTATGCAAAAGCAGTCCTATGAAAGGTCTGACAGTATTAACACTTTAATTTTCCTGTAGTCATCAAAATGTTGGATGAGTGCTCTTTGAAGGGAACATAGTCTTAATGAAAATGAATAACAATATTTTTACACACATTTTGATGTTGCATTGAAACTGGATGGGAAATTAAACTCAAACCTCACCAAAGTAACCGGTCAAGCCACCAAGCACTTTTTGATCAAACCATCTACAGGTGGCCTGATGATTACAGATATGAATTCCAGCTGACTTTCATGGACAACATATTTCTATTGTTCTAATTTCTTAGAGCATGTGGAACTGCCACCAAAATGAACTGAAAGCTTACTTATTAGTGATGCAGAGCCAGACCATCACATTCCATTAAGAGCTGTCGTTGCTGATATTAGCACCAAGGACAACTCAGAAACAGACAAATAACCCCAGAACATACTGACGCCTGTGATATGGATTTGCAAAGGTATATTTTTTCAGTGGTGCCCACTGTTGCTCCCGCATAATCCACTTTAAGTTTTTAATCAATCCATACTAAAACAAATCAGATCTTTATTCCTTTTTTATTTTTTTTGTCCTTTCGGCTTATCCGGTGACTTCAGCGTCGCCACAGCAGATCATTGTCTGCATGTTGATTTGGCCCAGTGTTTACGCCGGATGCCCTTCCTGACGCAACCCTTTCCAGTTTCTACCGGGCTTGGACCGGCACTGCACAGGTGAGGGGAATGGGCTGTTAGGGGATCAGTGTCTTGTCCAGAGACACTTCGACATATAGCCAGGGCCGGGGATCGAACCAGGGTGGTCCGTGGACGACTGCTTTTACCAACTGAGCTACAGCTGCCCCCACTAAAACAAATCAGATCGATAAGTATATATCAAAGAATGTAGATCAAGCTGAGGAAATGACCTCCTAGCTCTGCAAGTCTCATTGTTACAGTTTAAACTACACTTTTACTGTTTAGAACCCAGTACTTTCACAAACCTAATTTACAGTAGCTGCAGGCAATTGTACTGTACCAAATTACTCTTATATGCCAACTGTGCACCTGCCCAGCAACATGCTGTAAGTCATGCAGACAAAGATGGCTGGCTATAAAATGTAAAGAGATTGATACAGATGTTTTACCAGGTGTTTGGCAAAGGTCACAGCACAAATAAAAAGGAGATATAAGCCTTCAACTTATCACGTGATCAAATTGTAATTCTAAGCTAAGTAATATGCCAACTCTTAAGCAACATTAGAGTTTGATAAAGTTTAAAGTTGTTTAAAGTTAATAATTAAAATGACTACTGTAATACATGGCTGAAAAAAATTAATTGAATCTTCAATAAGTTACCTACCACTGGCCACATAACAGCTAGCAGTTATGTCCAGCTGTTTTTGTTTTGTTTTGTTTTGGGGAGGGGTTGTTTATGTCTGTCAGCTTTGATTCTAGCAGAATTAATCCGTTTATAATTAAAAACTCGTTACCAGACAGACGTCTGGCCTTGTCTGGAAAGAAATGCAGTCAGAATTTGGACACTTGGGTGACAATTTGGCAGCAAAAGGACATTTTAAAGGCAAGAGGCATAACTGGTGAAATAAAAAAGTTCTTTTTATACCATCTGGGGTTTTATGAAGAGCTCTTCTTGAGGCATATGTAAAGATATTTCATTCTGTGATCCATAGTATGCCTACGGTTTATACTGTTGCCTGTTCTGTCTGTCTGAAGAACAGGTCCTTCCTATTAGCATGTTGAGTTTACCACAGCAGGAAGTACTTTAACTACGTGAGCACATGGAGTGTACCCCGGGAAAGTTAATTGCAATTGAGACTTATGGGATCCAGCACTTAGACTAAACCACTAATGACAAAGGATAATGAGCTCTTTCACCTTGGCCCACAAATTTACTTCATTTAAACCCAGTAATTCGTCCTAAATGTGGAATAATATATTTTAGGAGGATAATAATAGAGTTTAATGATTTCATTGACACTTTGATATTTGTTTCTCATCCAGGGGGGATGAACAAGATCATGTAACTGTATGCGATTATTAGGTGGTGTGTAGTGGTCCTCTGGACATTTCATTTACCACACACTGTATCCATTGCTCGTATTTTTAGAGTTAAGTTTGGGTGACGGATGCCAGTGCAAAGCAGGATCAAATCCTACCATTTACACACAGAAAAGGTGAGGTTCAGTGTCTTGCTACAGAATCATTTGGCATTTAGAGCTGGGAATATAACCAATAACCACACAGTTATTAAATGATACACCACCTGATCTAAAGTTGCCCTTGGCATCAAAGAGCTTGTGCCTTCTTTTAGCTTGTAATGCCAGGATGGTTCCCAAGTATCAGGTGATATAACCCCCCCACCTCAGCAATATTATGCTATGGCAATGATGTCTGCTTATAAAAAACCTGATAACAAAGACTGTCTTATTATTGAGGTATAAAAATAGGTTAGCTTTTAATCAGAAGACAACTGCAGGCAAATCACTTTCCCTTAAAGTGCTCTGCCACTCGAGGGACAAAAATAAAGGAGATTTGGGTTAGATTCTGGATCCTATCCTCTGAGTTTCTCCCTTACTCACTGTCTCCGTCAGTGTGACACCACATCTATTCCATTCATTTTAAAAAAACAATGTTATTACATGATCAATGCAGCAAGTGTCATTGAAAAAGAAAATCAAAGGGCACATAAAAGAAAGGAGAAATAATACGTGGGCTGTTTTTGAACCGAGGTAAATGATTCCGACACAATAGACAGTCCCATTCTATTTAACAGTGGCAAAAGACTGGTGCAAATTTGATTTACCAAATGTGCTCACACTCTTTCATCACCTTCCTGGACTCATCCAATATTGAGACCTTTATTGTAAAAATCTGACACTGATGATAATTGTCAAATGGCAATAAAAGGCACATCTTGTTGTTCACATCTGTAACTTCTGGGGATCTGGACAAGTTTCTTCTTATATAAATATAGGTTATTGCCAAAGTGTTTCCTTATATCATTTTTATTACTTAGACTAAACAACTTGTTCTAATTCTAATCATATTTCAAACCAAGGGCTGATTTGTACCTAATTGGATCCAGTTTTTAATCAAGATCTTTTTTATTTGCAACTTTAAATTGTACACCACAAAAGGAAAAAAGTAACAACAGTATACAGTATCCAAAGGTAAGAAACAAATTAACAACTGTAAGTAATGAGAAACTAAAATGCTCTTCTCTAAATCGAAGACCCAGATAGATTTTTGTTCTGTACCATCTTTCAGATATGAGGAGGCAGTTGTCCAGAGGAATGACAAGTGATGTATCCCTTGCTGAATTTATTGAGGCCATCAGAAATGCATAGCAAGTTCTGTTTTCACGTTCTCCAAGTAGCTGCACAGTCATCAGAAATCTGACAGGAATTGTGAGATCATCATCAGAGCTTGTAAGAACACAAAAATCTCTGGGGAAAACATACCGGTTTATGTACAACATAATTGCAACATTATTCAGAACAGAGATGCAGGAAAACAAATAAACAGACCTGCGCCCATTGTTGATGACAACTGCCACAGAAGTCACGCCACACAGTAAATGAGGCACGGGGGAGTCGATGGATATGAAATGGATAAATGTTTTGACGGCAGGAGAGAAACCTAAATTTGAATCAGCTTCAGTGTCTGTTGAATCTGACAGACATGCCGATTCAAAACAGTTTGGACTACTGTTTACAACTACTTCTTTCCAAAATGTGAAGGGATTCCACACGACATCATCGCAGTCCAGAGGAATGGGTTCTGGCCTATATCCCAGTGTTGAAATCTGGCCATTGGTCCAGGCCCTCTCCTGAGAGGCTCCTCTGAGAGTGAAGGTCTATTTCCAGTGTGCCTATTTATACAGTGCCTGTCTCAATAGAGAGGAGAAATGAAGTAGGATCTTCCCAGCAATCAGGCCAGGAATCCGACAGTTTCGATGATCAAAAATCCACTTTCACTATGAGACATGTGAGCGTATCCCAGCAATGCAGAGCTGATTGATTTGATTTGCTGGTCAATAGTATAAGTTTAAGGTAACTGAGACATGAGAAATATTTGGACTGGTTTATTAAAAAATAACCTAAATGTAGTGTTTATCAGGACTATAACCACACACAGCGACAGTAGTGTGCATTGATGCTCTAAAGGACAGATGCAAGAAGGGCTCCTTTTTACTGATCAGGTTTAAAAAGAGCTGTTTATGTGCCTCTCTACTGGGAAATTAGAGCAGCATTTTATCATAAAAGTCTCCCATAAAGTCCCTACTGGAGTAGCCTCTGTAGCTTCTGTAATTTACTGCAATATTTAATTGAGGCTTAAGCGTAAAACAAACTTTATATTCTAACTATAGAATAAACGACATCAGATTTAAGCCTTTTTTTAGACGACTTGCATAAATTTTAAAAAATTGGCAAAACAACATTGATATTTCACTATCTTGGTAAGTTGGCAAGCATTTTAATTAACACATACCTGAGAAATCTAATACTATGTTTAGAGAAAAATGACAACTATTTAGTATTGAGCCCTTTTTAACCCTGTGTTGGTCTTTATCAAGTTCAGAGTGAACTGTCTGGCGCTTAAGCTGCTAAAGGCACTTATGTGATTACCAGCCAAGATGCCATATAAACAATAATAATAAACCATAACAAAATTATGAAAAGATCTAACATTTAATTTTAGACAATGTTGTAATGTGAATATCTAAATGATTTCTAATATAATATAAACTTTACCATAAACTTATGGACACATTTCTGCAAATGCAAACACATAGATGTTATATTTATTAACATTACGGTCACTAGTGGATTAAAATGACTCTTCACAAAAAAAAAAAATTAAGATAAACTCCTGACATACACATTGTGCTTGTAACAATCACTAAAGGTGTCATTAGCATCACACAAACAGGTTTAAACTTGAAACTTCCCTCCACAACTAAATTCATC
Organism: Channa argus; assembly: GCF_033026475.1. NCBI lineage: Eukaryota > Metazoa > Chordata > Actinopteri > Anabantiformes > Channidae > Channa > Channa argus. The sequence continues at coordinate 6,719,041 of NC_090206.1, forward strand.
AGCCTAATCATTTGGGTTGGGAGCACTCCCCCCCCACCCACCCTCCCCCCTACCCTCCCCCCTCCCCTGAGGGCTCTAACAGCAAGCTAATATGTCTTCTGTAGGCTGCTGCTGCTAAAATGCCTGCAGGGAACTGGAACAGTCTGCTTTGTGTTTCTAATCACAAGATCTGCCAAGGTATAAATGTTAAAACGTTTAAAGGGGGATTTCTGCAAGGGTACAGCAGATTATGTATTGGTATAATATACAGAAAAAAGCTACCAATGGCATTTGTACATTTCTTTCTTGTGTTATTTACTTGTGCTTATTTGTGAATTCTTTTTTTTTTTTTTTTACTGTTGGAAGGTTCCTTAATGTTACTATCAAGCTGATGAAACACTCAAAGCTGGTGCCCACACTCCCTCCCATGTTGTCAGCAGAGATTAAAATGATGACACACTTGCCATATTGACATGCCAGATTTGTCCCTGTGTGTGTCACCGATGCCAAGGTTATCTGGTGTCACCCTGTTTCTGAAGCAATTGTCATGGCTCAGCAAAACGGCTCAGGAAAGTGTTGTGGGTACATCTGCTGTTGCTGGTGGGGTGTCGTGGCTGCTGTGGAGAAAACCGAGGAAGCAGAGAAGGAGCAAACTGGGATTGTCTTTCCACCATGTCTTGCACAGGAGAAAAGTTGTATACTTAATCCAGAGAAAGTGGGGATGGTTCATATTTGGCTGCACAGGAAATAAAATGCCATTGAAGGGATTCAAAGCAGTAATTAAATATTTATATTTCAAAAAAACAAGAAAAGATTAAAGGAACATTAACATATAAAATGATTTTGTTTTATTTCTCTTAAAAAAAAAGTAGTAATTCTTTTTGGGGGTGTTTTTCAAATTTTTCCTGCTCATATGGCTGAATCTATTGTTTCTTTACGTTCTTAATTTTACTTTAAAAAGCAGTTTATAAAGTAGTACATGTAAATTATGCATTTAAAACACCAAAAAAAAAAAAATTCACACATGCACTCACATTATTTGCTGCAGGCAACAAATTCTCCCTTCAAAAATTACACCTTTTCTTGCATCTTCCCCAAGGCCATGTTCCCAATATACAGATTCAAAATCATCATCAGAAATAACATCTCATTACTGCCTACAACAGCTGTGGTTAGCTACGTTTTTCATATTGTATGTTCATGTCTATGTTTTGATGCCAAGACGAAAAATCAATATTTTATATATATTTTTTTAAGAACAAAAACTCCACTGTGCCTATCACATATTTAAAACACGGACACATTTTCAATGGGCTTTTATTTCACTTTCTGAATGTGGCTTTAAAGAACAAGTCAGTTATAGTCCAGTACACAGAACTGGGTATTTGTGCGATTTGTTAAATGAAAGCCCATTTATGTTTTACAAGTAGCTGTACAGGGTTACGCAGTTCTTGTGAGAGTTCTCAGGAAAAGGACTCAAAATTATGTAGTTGTAGGTAATAGATGTCAATTAATATCTGTCATATGCAATTTGTTATGTGTAGATTAGGAAATTTTTTTTTAGAAATGACAGGGCTTTAGGGACAGTTACAGTATCACGATTATGGTAAAGCGGAGCCAAGTGAGAAGACTGCGAGAGGGACTGAACTCTCAAACACATTTATTGGTAAAAATTAATATAGAAGAGAAGTCGCTCCTAACAAGAGGGTACAGGCGAAAACATAACTGACAAATTCTAAGAAACAAAAACACATCCCACTAAGCCTAAATCACCGACCGAGAAATCCAACTAACAGAACAAACTAAAGGGACAAAATGAGCACAGCAAAACCAAACAAGACATAGATGAGAAACATAAACTACTAAACCAGAGAGTGGGTGAAAACATCAACACGGGGATATGATCGTAACAGAAAAACCTCAACATTAGTGTACAAGTCTAAACACAAAGAAGCAGCGGAACTGAACCATTAATCTACAGGGTAACTTAGGAAACAAAATCCATAAAACAGAAGCAACTAGGTTTAAACACTAACAGTGAACTAAAAGATGTATGCAACAAAAATATGGAGCAGGAATATACAACTAAACAAAATTGCCCTCATAACTAAAAGGACAAAGAACAAAGCCTATACCAAAAAAATGATCACACAGAAAAACAACTAGGAGAAAGGATGAAAACAAACCAAACCTCAGATCAAAAGTTGCTAGAAACAGAGTCAGGATTGCTAAGATCAGGCAAACCATGAATTCAGGACGTTGGCTGGCAGGGATGTGACAAGGATCTGGCAGGGACCTGGGGTGGGGGGGAGGCTGGACTTAAATACTGAGGGAAACAGGTGCAAACAATAAAGAGAGATAACGAAGGTAACGTTAAAGAACAAGACGTGGGGAACAGGGGGCTACAAAATAAAAGTCGAGAGGGAGGAAGTGAAACGGGAGTGTCGGATCATGACATACAGGTAAACGGAAAGTGGCCACTTTGGAGAGAGCTGGTATAGCTGTTTCCCTATGCTTCCAGTTTTTATGGAAAGGTAACTGGATCCTGAATTAAACTTTGTTTAAAATACAGTTTCCAGGGATCAGGAGCAGCATCACTCCCACAGAAGACAATAGTTGGTTAGATCAAACTTACATCAAGCATGTTGAATTGATATAATGCCATGAAGGCTAGTGCTAAGAGAGCATGTAAATATCTGCTCTGGAGACGGTCTATTTAGTCTCATCGAGTAGACATGAACTTAATGTTCTACATACTGTGCCATCGCACAGTAGCAGGAGGCATGTTGGACAACACTATTGCCCTTAAACCACAACATAACCTTTTTATTTAGGTCATTTGCTTGTGGTCGGATGCTGAAATGACATAAGACAAAATAGAATTGTGGGACAGACATGTATCCATGACTGGCCAAGTGGACACTTAAATGATCTGATTGAGGACAGAAGGGGAAACAAAATAAAGTTTTATCCTTCATGAAGTTTGATTCGGCACACTTTTAAGTGAAGATGCACTTCTTGCATCTCTGGTTTGTTCTCAGAAGCCGAGATCTAAACTTTATGGCAAACTTCATTTCCCATCTGTAGATTACAGGGCACTCAAGAGTTGTCAAGTACTTGCATGAATGGGTGGGCAGACATACTGAAGTAGATGAGAGGGCACCGGGGCACTGCAGCGCCCTAAATGACTCCCAATCACTCAGATTCAAAAGTGGATAATGGTTCAGGATGATGCTTCCTTTGTATTTGAACTGAACAGCTTCATTTTCCATGACTGTAGACCACAAAAGCAAAGAAGAAACCATGCTTCACCAGACCTGAAATATCAGACTGCTTCCTTAGAACTCTTTAGTGCCTCGATTCTGTTGGCAAAGGGAGGCCCTTTAGGCAGCTGGCAATACTGGAAATCTTTATTGGTCTATCTGTCACAGTCCCTGGTTTTGGTCTAGTTTTGTTTAAATTGATTTCCTGTTTTGTGCTTTTATTTTGTTGCTCCTCCCGTGTCCCTTCCTTTGAGTCTGTTTAGTATCTTTACCTTCCTCGTTTTGTTCTAATTGGTTTCACCTGTTCCCCAGTTTATTTATACCCAGCTTTCCCCATTGCTCACTGCCAGATCGTCTCCTCTGTTTCCCTAGAGATCTCTTGTTGTGAACTGCCTCTTTGGACTTTGTCTTCTCCTGCTTCCCTTGTGGATTACCCCCTTTGGACTTTGCCCTCTTGTGCCCACCTGTTCCTTGAGTTTTGGTCTGAGGTTTGGTTTTCCGTTTATTCCTGCGCAGTTTTGTTGTTTAGGTTTTCTGTGTTATTCTATCTAGTTTCTTAGTTCCTTTGTCTTCCCGGTGTGGTTACTATTTAGTTAATCCTCTCTCCCCAGCCGTTTAAGTTCTTGGTCTGTTTTACTTAGTTTTTGTTGTGAGTATTGGCGTGAGTTTTCCCGTCCTCCTCACGGAGTGATTTTCTGTTTCCTTTTGTTTAAATAAACTTTGATTATAACCCCTTCCCTTGCCGTCTCCTCCTTTTCGGGTCCTGCAAAAATTATAACACACAATAGAAAGTGTGACACTGTCATCTTTGGTGTCAAGGCTGTCCTTTGTTTTACATCTTCCTATTTGTTTCCCTAGAGTTTCAGTAGCAATAGCAATGAAGGGTTGTATTCTTTTATGCCTTTAAAGCCATGAGGGAAGACTCTTCTTTTGGCTCCACTTCTATGAGGAGGTCAGAAGTCATGGTCAGCTACAAAACAGTGTCCCTGTCTTTCAACTGAAAGACCACCTTTCTGCTCATGTTTGCCTGAGGTGGTGTAAAGCCAGGTATCCCTGGTGCTGAGTGTAGCATAAGAGAAAGCTCGCTCATACATCCTTGATGAATGTGAGCCAAAGTTCACTAACGTGAAACAAGTGGATTAAGTGCAGCCCTGATGTTTGGCCTGACACATATTTCACAGAGATGCTTTGGAAGCGCAAATGATCTACACTGGGGGGAGTAAAATGTTCAAACAGAAGAAGACTGAATTAGTATTATGCTGTTCTAAATTCACACTTAGTCTGGTAGCGTTCACGAAGTGGCATTTTATGGATCACTACATTAAAACAGGCTGCACCACACAAACAAGTACTGATGTAGATAATAGTAGTTACTGTTTACAACTAGTAGCATTAGCTGCCAAAATCACTAGTAACACTGGTCAGCAAATCTGCTTCCATAATCACGTCAGTCTTAAAGTGTTTATGACATTTCACGTAAATAACAAAACACTGCACTGAATGTGTTATATCTTCTTTTGCTTCGTCTAGGTGACTAGGTGGAAGGCTGCCACCGATGTCTTGATCATCAACCTGAACGCTTACCGTAATGCTAACCGTCAGTGCTGTTGTCGGAGTCTGACGGTGGTGTAATGTGGACCTAAAAAAAAGTCCATTGTCACAGATGTGTTGAGTTGTTAACTGCTCAAAGACGGGCCGTGGGTGTACAATGTTATTCTGCCTTTTTAACTGCTTTTATGCTTGCCTGTTTGCATCCTTTGGCTATGTTCCTATCTGTCCTGGCTTTAAAAGCTAAATAATTCCAATTGTCTGTATGTAGATGGACTGGCTTTCATTTTGAGACTGTAATTTGTGCGAGGTTAAGCTCAAATGCACATTCAAGAAATGAATTAGTGTTGAAGTAAAGCAGCGACATAAGCTCTTCTCTCTGGTGTCTCATTTTCAGTCAGTCTCTGTGCATTTGTTTGGTGTCGAAGATGTCACATTGGGGTTTTTTTGTCTGTGCTGTGTGATTTTCCCGACAGCTTGAGTCGTGGTTCTGACTCATTAGCTTCCTGCACTGCCACAATAAGCCCCATCAATCGTAACCTCCAGCGCAAAAGAACTGCTTTCTTCCTACCTGGCCATTATGGCTTTTAATAACGCACACGGCCAAGAACACAACCTAGGAACAGTGCGGCTTTGCTTACTGTAGCGATATAAATAAAAAAGACCAAAAATTTGTGAGTGATAGCATAAGTAAGTGATTTTCTTGTTTCCATCAAGAAAGCTACTGTAACATTATCATGTAATATTGCATTCGTGTGGGCTGCAGAAATGTCCACCCTGTTTTTCTTTCCAAAATCCAACATAATGTTCATAATATAGCACTGAACAATAAGTAAATGGGATTACATTTACCTTACAGTTTGACCGTTTGTAAAAGCCTTACTCTTACTGTAAGATAAAATAGATTGCAATAATTTGACATAACAT